>NW_025534028.1:240000-301484 GCF_020615455.1 Coregonus clupeaformis
ACAGAGAGAGAGAGACAGAGAGAGAGAGACAGAGACAGAGCGAGAGAGAGAGACAGAGAGAGAGACAGAGAGAGAGAGACAGACTTCATTGCCTGTTGGGTATTTTTAATTCTGGAATAAATACCAGAAGTGTTAAAGGGCAAACAGACCAATCAGGGAATTGTGATGGCTAACTTTTGATATAGGTGTCACAACAGACAACTTTCTCTCTGAACAATGTAATGTGAAGTCCGTCTCAGTGATGTGCATAGAGACATGTGACTGGCGGCTGTGTGACTGACAGACAGGACACCACAGCTACTGTCATACACAACCTGATCAACAGTAACTAGCTGGACCATTAATCAACAGTAACTAGCTGGACCATTAATCAACAGTAACTAGCTGGACCATTGATCAACAGTAACTAGCTGGACCATTGATCAACAGTAACTAGCTGGACCATTAATCAACAGTAACTAGCTGGACCATTGATCAACTGTAACTAGCTGGACCATTGATCAACTGATCTACAGTAACTAGTTGGACATTTGATCAACTGATCAAGAGTAACGAGCTGGTTCCTAACCTTAAGGTGTGAGTTCCTACCTTCAGGCCTTGCCAGGGCAGACTGCCTCGCAGGAAGTACATGAACATGTGACCTAGAGCTTCCAGGTCGTCTCTCCTGCTTTGTTCTACAGAGAGACAGGAAACAAAACACAGTTTCAGAGACACACACACACACACACACACACCTTCACACACACACCGTTTCAAACAAAGCAAATCACTGATGCTGACAATCCTAACTGTTGAACCAGATAAATAGACCAATCCATAAAACAGTTCCATAATTAGCCACCCTGATTCAACGACTGATGTAGAAAATGTAATGCATTAGGGCTGTTTTCTCCGATCCAGGTTACCTACTCCTGGACTAAAAACACTTTCAATTGAGTTTCTGTGAAACCGACATTTTTAGACCTCTAAGAGTAATGAAGTTTGGATTGGGGATTTCAACGAGGACAAACATGGTTGGATCAGAAAGGGCATCCATTGATTTAACATGACAATATTTAAAATCAGCCTTAAAAAGGGACATTTTCAAAAATGTTCAAATTCATATTCATCATCTCCAACACCACCCCAACATCAACATATGTGAAAATGGAGCGTTTCTATGTTTTGTAGTAAAACAGATAGAGGGAGATAAGTGTTCCCAATGACATCATCAGCCAATTAGTTGACAATTACTAAGCAATTAGTAGGCAATGCCTCCTCATAACTTGTTAAAATCACATGATGCACACCGATGATGTCATTGGAAACGCTCATCTTCCTCCATCTTTGTCATGTAAATTATTTTTGGGTCTTTCTTGTAAAATATATTCTATCCATGGGATCACCTGGATAATACAGAATACATCAAATCAGGCTGTTTTTTTATTTTACCTTTATTTAACCAGGCAAGTCAGTTAAAAACAAATTATTATTTACAATGACGGCCTACACCGGCCAAACCCAGACGACGCTGGGCCAATTGCGCGCCGCCCTATGGGACTCCCGATCACGGCCGGTTGTGATACAGCCTGTAATCGAACCAGGGGGTCTGTAGTGACGCCTCAAGCACTGATATGCAGTGTGCCTTAGACCACTGCGCCACTCGGTCGCCAGTGGGTTTACCTTTGCCCAGGTGAGTATTGATGCTCATGTAGCGTGCGGTGCCAGTCAGGCTCTTGTGCTCCCTGTAGGGGATGTGTTTCTTGGTCTCTGGGTCGATGTACTCTTTGGCCAGGCCGAAGTCGATGATGTGGATGGTGTGCTGGCGCTTGCTGCCGGGCCGGCCAACCAGGAAGTTCTCTGGCTTCACGTCCCGGTAGATCAGACTCCTGGTTTGGACGAACTCCATCCGCGTGATCTGGGGGAGAACACCAAGAGGTTCAGTTGGTCGCCAGTGGGTTTGATTCCCAGGACCACCCGTAAAAATGTACGTAAAATGTATGCACGCTTTGGATAAATGGCATATATATACACAGAGCGAGAGAGAGTGAGAGCGAGAGAGAAAGAGAGAGTGATACAGTGGCAAGAAAAAGTTTGTGAACACTTTGGAATTACTTAGATTTCTGCATAAATTGGTCATAAAATGTGATCTGATCTTCAGTCAAAACAAACACAGTGTGCTTAAACTAATAACACACATATTATTGTTTTTTTCTTGTCTATATTGAATACATCATTTAAACATTCACAGTGTAGGTTGGAAAAAGTATGTGAACCCCGTAGGCTAATGACTTCTCCGAAAGCTCATTGGAGTCATGAGTCAGCTGACCTGGAGTCCAACCAATGAGACGAGATTGGAGATGTTGGTTAGAGCTGCCCTGCCCTATAAAAAAAAAAACTTTCAAAAATTTGAGTTTGCTGTTCACAAGAAGCATTGCCTGATGTGAACCATGCCTCGAACAAAAGAGATCTCAGAAGACCTAAGATTAAGAATGGTTGACTTGCATAAAGCTGGAAAGGGTTACAAAAGTATCTCTAAAAGCCTTGATGTTCATCAGTCCACGGTAAGACAAATTGTCTGTTAATGGAGAAAGTTCATCACTGTTGCTACTCTCCCTAGGAGTGGCCGTCCTGCAGAGACGACTGGAAGAGCACAGCTCAGAACGCTCAACGAGGTTAAGAAGAATCCTAGAGTCAGCTAAAGACTTACAGAAATCTCTGGAACACGCTAACATCTCTGCTGACGAGTCTACGATACGTAAAACACTAAACAAGAATGGTGTTCATGGGAGGACACCACGGAAGAAGACACTGATGTCCAAAAAAAACATTGCTGCACGTCTGAAGTTCGCAAAAGAGCACCTGGATGTTCCACAGCGCTACTGGCAAAATATTCTGTAGACAGATGAAACTAAAGTTGAGTTGTTTGGAAGGAAGGAACACAGCACTATGTGTGGAGAAAAAAAGGCACAGCACACCAACATCAAAACCTCATCCCAACTGTAAAGTATGGTGGAGGGAGCATCATGGTTTGGGGCTGCTTTGCTGCCTCAGGGCCTGGACAGCTTGCTATCGTCAACGGAAAAATGAATTCCCAAGTTAATCAAGACATTCTGAAGGAGAATGTCAGGCTATCTGTCCTCCAATTGAAGCTCAACAGAAGTTGGGTGATGCAACAGGACAACGACCCAAAACACAGAAGTAAATCAACAACAGAATGGCTTCAACAGAAGAAAATACACCTTCTGGAGTGGCCCAGTCAGAGTCCCGACCTCCTGGCCCAGTCAGAGTCCCGACCTCCTGGCCCAGTCAGAGTCCCGACCTCCTGGCCCAGTCAGAGTCCCGACCTCCTGGCCCAGTCAGAGTCCCGACCTCCTGGCCCAGTCAGAGTCCCGACCTCCTGGCCCAGTCAGAGTCCCGACCTCCTGGCCCAGTCAGAGTCCCGACCTCCTGGCCCAGTCAGAGTCCCGACCTCCTGGCCCAGTCAGAGTCCCGACCTCCTGGCCCAGTCAGAGTCCCGACCTCCTGGCCCAGTCAGAGTCCCGACCTCCTGGCCCAGTCAGAGTCCCGACCTCCTGGCCCAGTCAGAGTCCGACCTCCTGGCCCAGTCAGAGTCCCGACCTCCTGGCCCAGTCAGAGTCCCGACCTCCTGGCCCAGTCAGAGTCCCGACCTCCTGGCCCAGTCAGAGTCCCGACCTCCTGGCCCAGTCAGAGTCCCGACCTCCTGGCCCAGTCAGAGTCCCGACCTCCTGGCCCAGTCAGAGTCCCGACCTCCTGGCCCAGTCAGAGTCCTGACCTCCTGGCCCAGTCAGAGTCCTGACCTCCTGGCCCAGTCAGAGTCCTGACCTCCTGGCCCAGTCAG
The DNA here is from genome assembly GCF_020615455.1 of Coregonus clupeaformis. Lineage (NCBI taxonomy): Eukaryota > Metazoa > Chordata > Actinopteri > Salmoniformes > Salmonidae > Coregonus > Coregonus clupeaformis. The sequence goes on from NW_025534028.1 coordinate 243,842, forward strand.
AGTCCTGACCTCCTGGCCCAGTCAGAGTCCTGACCTCCTGGCCCAGTCAGAGTCCTGACCTCCTGGCCCAGTCAGAGTCCTGACCTCCTGGCCCAGTCAGAGTCCCGACCTCCTGGCCCAGTCAGAGTCCTGACCTCCTGGCCCAGTCAGAGTCCTGACCTCCTGGCCCAGTCAGAGTCCTGACCTCCTGGCCCAGTCAGAGTCCCGACCTCCTGGCCCAGTCAGAGTCCTGACCTCAACCCGATTGAGATGCTGTGGCGTGACCTCAAGAGAGCGGTTCACACCAGACATCCCAAGAATATTGCTGAACTGAAACGGGTTTTGTGAAGAGGAATGTTCCATAATTCCTCCTGACCGTTGTTCAGGTCTGATCCGCAACTACAGAAAACGTTTGGTCGAGGTTATTGCTGCCAAAGGAGGGTCAACCAGTTATTAAATCCAAGGCTTCATATCCTTTTCCCACCATGCACTGTGAATGTTTACACGGTTTTGTTCAATAAAGACATGGAAACGTATCATTGTTTGTGTGTTATTAGTTTTAGCACACTGTGGTTGTCTATTGTTTTGACTTAGATCAAGATCAGACCAAATTTTTGACCAATTTACGCAGAAATCCAGGTAATTCCAAAGGGTTCACATACTTTTTCTTGCCACTGTATATAACGAGACACCGATTCAGAGACCGACAGAGAGGTGAAGTGAAACAGTGTGTGTATTTGTACCAGCTGAATGGCGATCATGAGGACGGTCTTGAGGGAGAAGGTTCTGTCACACAGATCGAACAGGTCTTCCAGACTAGGACCCAGTAACTCCAGAACCATGGCATTATACTTCCCACAGGGCCCAAAGTAGAACACCTGGGGGACGCCCTCTGGGGAGGGAGAGAGACAGAATACAGAAACTGGGGGGAGAACACCTGGGGGACGCCCTCTGGGGAGGGAGAGAGACAGAATACAGAAACTGGGGGAGAACACCTGGGGGACGCCCTCTGGGGAGGGAGAGAGACAGAATACAGAAACTGAGGGAGAGAGACACCTGGGGGAACATGGGGACGCTCTGGGGAGGGAGAGAGACAGAATACAGAAACTGGGGGAGAACACCTGGGGGACGCCCTCTGGGGAGGGGAGAGACAGAATACAGAAATGGGGGAGAACACCTGGGGACGCCCTGTGGGGAGGAGAGACAGAATACAGAAACTGGGGGAGAACACCTGGGGGACGCCCTCTGGGGAGGGAGAGAGACAGAATACAGAAACTGGGGGAGAACACCTGGGGGACGCCCTCTGGGGAGGGAGAGAGACAGAATACAGAAACTGGGGGAGAACACCTGGGGGGACGCCCTCTGGGGAGGGAGAGAGACAGAATACAGAAACTGGGGGAGAACACCTGGGGACGCCCTCTGGGGAGGAGAGAGAGACCGAATACAGAAACTGGGGGAGAACACCTGGGGGACGCCCTCTGGGGAGGGAGAGAGACAGAATACAGAAACTGGGGGGAGAACACCTGGGGACGCCCTCTGGGGAGGGAGAGAGACAGAATACAGAAACTGGGGAGAACACCTGGGGGACGCCTCTGGGGGAGGGAGAGAGACAGAATACAGAAACTGGGGGAGAACACCTGGGGGACGCCCTCTGGGGAGGAGAGAGACAGAATACAGAAACTGGGGGGAGAACACCTGGGGGACGCCCTCTGGGGAGGGAGAGAGACAGAATACAGAAACTGGGGGGAGAACACCTGGGGGACGCCCTCTGGGGAGGGAGAGAGACAGAATACAGAAACTGGGGGGAGAACACCTGGGGGACGCCCTCTGGGGAGGGAGAGAGACAGAATACAGAAACTGGGGGGAGAACACCTGGGGGACGCCCTCTGGGGAGGGAGAGTACATATTAGCCGGTGCCCCCGCACATTGACTCTGCAACGGTACCCCCCTGTATATATAGCCTCCCTACTGTTATTTTATTTTACTTCTGCTCTTTTTTTCTCAACACTTATTTGTTGTTGTTTTATTTTACTTTTTTATTAAAAATAAATGCACTGTTGGTTAAGGGCTGTAAGTAAGCATTTCACTGTAATGTCTGCACCTGTTGTATTCGGCGCATGTGGCCAATAAAATTTGATTTGATTTGATTTGAGAGAGACAGAATACAGAAGGTGAGTAAAACTGGGGGGGAAACACCTGGCGGACTCCCTCTGCAGAGACACACCATTTAGTGGTGTCACAAACACACTGAAGGTGCAAGCCCAAACCTATAATAGTATGTGATCTACTAACACATATTGCTTAAAAAACAACAATAAAACAAAGCTTCAATTACAAGTTGTGCATCAAGTGAGTGCTGGCTTCATTTCATTTGGTCAACAGGCTGTCATTTGCTCCTTAAAGCCTACGCCATTCCTCTTGGTAACACACCCTGAAAAGGCCTTGAGCTGTGGCAACAAATACATGGTATGGCAGAGAACTAGAGACAATATTAAAACATATTGCATTCACTGAACTGTTTCCGTGGAATGAGTTTGATAGACAACAATAATAAATCAGGTCACCTTTAGACTGCAGCTCTTCGGGATGTAAAACACACACCCCTAACGCTGATATGTAGATGAGATTGGGATCCTCCCCTACGGGTCAAGAGGTTCCTCCTCCAGTAATAAAAACATACACCAGCATGGCAGCAGGGGAGGCCTCCAACACCATTGGCTGAGCTACAGTAACCACATACTCTCCACTATAACAGGCTGAGGTAGAGTCACCAGTCACCAGGTGCTCTCCACTATAACAGGCTGAGGTAGAGTCACCAGTCACCAGGTGCTCTCCACTATAACAGGCTGAGGGACAGTCACCAGTCACCAGGTGCTCTCCACTATAACAGGCTGAGGGACAGTCACCAGTCACCAGTCGCTCTCCTCTATAACAGGCTGAGGTACAGTCACCAAGTGCTCTCCACTACAACAGGCTGAGGGACAGTCACCAGGTGCTCTCCACTATAACAGGCTGAGGGACAGTCACCAGGTGCTCTCCACTACAACAGGCTGAGGTAGAGTCACCAGTCACTCTCCACTATAACAGGCTGAGGGACAGTCACCAGTCACCAGGTGCTCTCCACTATAACAGGCTGAGGTACAGTCACCAGGTGCTCTCCACTATAACAGGCTGAGGTACAGTCACCAGGTGCTCTCCACTATAACAGGCTGAGGGACAGTCACCAGTCACCAGGAGCTCTCCACTATAACAGGCTGAGGTACAGTCACCAGTCACCAGGTGCTCTCCACTACAACAGGCTGAGGGACAGTCACCAGTCACCAGGTGCACTCCACTACAACAGGCTGAGGGACAGTCACCAGTCACCAGGTGCTCTCCACTATAACAGGCTGAGGTACAGTCACCAGGTGCTCTCCACTATAACAGGCTGAGGTAGAGTCACCAGGTGCTCTCCACTATAACAGGCTGAGGGACAGTCACCAGTCACCAGGTGCTCTCCACTATAACCGGCTGAGGTAGAGTCACCAGGTGCTCTCCACTATAACAGGCTGAGGGACAGTCACCAGGTGCTCTCCACTATAACAGGCTGAGGGACAGTCACCAGTCACCAGGTGCTCTCCACTATAACAGGCTGAGGGACAGTCACCAGGTGCTCTCCACTATAACAGGCTGAAGGACAGTCACCAGTCACCATGTGCTCTCCACTATAACAGGCTGAGGGACAGTCACCAGTCACCAGGTGCTCTCCACTATAACAGGCTGAGGTACAGTCACCAGGTGCTCTCCACTATAACAGGCTGAGGGACAGTCACCAGTCACCAGGTGCTCTCCACTACAACAGGCTGAGGTAGAGTCACCAGGTGCTCTCCTCTATAACAGGCTGAGGTACAGTCACCAGGTGCTCTCCTCTATAACAGGCTGAGGGACAGTCACCAGGTGCTCTCCACTATAACAGGCTGAGGGACAGTCACCAGGTGCTCTCCTCTATAACAGGCTGAGGGATAGTCACCAGTCACCAGGTGCTCTCCACTATAACAGGCTGAGGGACAGTCACCAGGTGCTCTCCACTATAACAGGCTGAGGGACAGTCACCAGGTGCTCTCCACTATAACAGGCTGAGGGACAGTCACCAGGTGCTCTCCACTATAACAGGCTGAGGGACAGTCACCAGGTGCTCTCCTCTATAACAGGCTGAGGTAGAGTCACCAGGTGCTCTCCACTATAACAGGCTGAGGTACAGTAATCACATACTCTCCACTATAACAGGCTGAGGGACAGTCACCAGTCACCAGGTGCTCTCCTCTATAACAGGCTGAGGGACAGTCACCAGGTGCTCTCCTCTATAACAGGCTGAGGTAGAGTCACCAGTCACTCTCCACTATAACAGGCTGAGGTAGAGTCACCAGTCACCAGGTGCTCTCCACTATAACAGGCTGAGGGACAGTCACCAGTCACCAGGTGCTCTCCACTATAACAGGCTGAGGGACAGTCACCAGTCACCAGGTGCTCTCCACTACAACAGGCTGAGGGACAGTCACCAGTCACTCTCCTATAACAGGCTGAGGGACAGTACCAGTCACTCTCCACTATAACAGGCTGAGGGACAGTCACCAGGTGCTCTCCTCTATAACAGGCTGAGGTAGAGTCACCAGTCACTCTCCACTATAACAGGCTGAGGGACAGTCACCAGGTGCTCTCCACTATAACAGGCTGAGGGACAGTCACCAGGTGCTCTCCTCTATAACAGGCTGAGGGACAGTCACCAGTCACCAGGTGCTCTCCACTATAACAGGCTGAGGGACAGTCACCAGGTGCTCTCCACTATAACAGGCTGAGGGACAGTCACCAGGTGCTCTCCACTATAACAGGCTGAGGGACAGTCACCAGGTGCTCTCCACTATAACAGGCTGAGGGACAGTCACCAGGTGCTCTCCTCTATAACAGGCTGAGGTAGAGTCACCAGGTGCTCTCCACTATAACAGGCTGAGGTGACAGTAATCACATACTCTCCACTATAACAGGCTAAGGGACAGTCACCAGTCACCAGGTGCTCTCCTCTATAACAGGCTGAGGGACAGTCACCAGGTGCTCTCCTCTATAACAGGCTGAGGTAGAGTCACCAGTCACTCTCCACTATAACAGGCTGAGGTAGAGTCACCAGTCACCAGGTGCTCTCCACTATAACAGGCTGAGGGACAGTCACCAGTCACCAGGTGCTCTCCACTATAACAGGCTGAGGGACAGTCACCAGTCACCAGGTGCTCTCCACTACAACAGGCTGAGGGACAGTCACCAGTCACTCTCCACCATAACAGGCTGAGGGACAGTCACCAGTCACTCTCCACTATAACAGGCTGAGGGACAGTCACCAGGTGCTCTCCTCTATAACAGGCTGAGGTAGAGTCACCAGTCACTCTCCACTATAACAGGCTGAGGGACAGTCGAGTGCTCTCCACTATAACAGGCTGAGGACAGTCACCGGTGTCTCCACTACAGTCTACAGTCACCAGGTGCTATCCACTATAACAGGCTGAGGTAGAGTCACCAGTCACTCTCCACTATAACAGGCTGAGGTACAGTCACCAGGTGCTCTCCACTATAACAGGCTGAGGTAGAGTCACCAGGTGCTCTCCACTATAACAGGCTGAGGGACAGTCACCAGGTGCTCTCCACTATAACAGGCTGAGGGACAGTCACCAGGTGCTCTCCACTATAACAGGCTGAGGGACAGTCACCAGGTGCTCTCCACTATAACAGGCTGAGGGGACAGTCACCAGGTGCTCTCCTCTATAACAGGCTGAGGTAGAGTCACCAGGTGCTCTCCACTATAACAGGCTGAGGTACAGTAATCACATACTCTCCACTATAACAGGCTAAGGGACAGTCACCAGTCACCAGGTGCTCTCCTCTATAACAGGCTGAGGGACAGTCACCAGGTGCTCTCCTCTATAACAGGCTGAGGTAGAGTCACCAGTCACTCTCCACTATAACAGGCTGAGGTAGAGTCACCAGTCACCAGGTGCTCTCCACTATAACAGGCTGAGGGACAGTCACCAGTCACCAGGTGCTCTCCACTATAACAGGCTGAGGGACAGTCACCAGTCACCAGGTGCTCTCCACTACAACAGGCTGAGGGACAGTCACCAGTCACTCTCCACCATAACAGGCTGAGGGACAGTCACCAGTCACTCTCCACTATAACAGGCTGAGGGACAGTCACCAGGTGCTCTCCTCTATAACAGGCTGAGGTAGAGTCACCAGTCACTCTCCACTATAACAGGCTGAGGGACAGTCACCAGGTGCTCTCCTCTATAACAGGCAGAGGGACAGTCACCAGGTGCTCTCCACTATAACAGGCTGAGGTAGAGTCACCAGTCACTCTCCACTATAACAGGCTGAGGGACAGTCACCAGGTGCTCTCCACTATAACAGGCTGAGGTACAGTCACCAGTCACCAGGTGCTATCCACTATAACAGGCTGAGGTAGAGTCACCAGTCACTCTCCACTATAACAGGCTGAGGTACAGTCACCAGGTGCTCTCCACTATAACAGGCTGAGGTAGAGTCACCAGGTGCTCTCCACTATAACAGGCTGAGGGACAGTCACCAGTCACCAGGTGCTCTCCACTATAACCGGCTGAGGTAGAGTCACCAGGTGCTCTCCACTATAACAGGCTGAGGGACAGTCACCAGGTGCTCTCCACTATAACAGGCTGAGGGACAGTCACCAGTCACCAGGTGCTCTCCACTATAACAGGCTGAGGGACAGTCACCAGTCACCAGGTGCTCTCCACTATAACAGGCTGAAGGACAGTCACCAGTCACCAGGTGCTCTCCACTATAACAGGCTGAGGGACAGTCACCAGTCACCAGGTGCTCTCCACTATAACAGGCTGAGGTACAGTCACCAGGTGCTCTCCACTATAACAGGCTGAAGGACAGTCACCAGTCACCAGGTGCTCTCCACTATAACAGGCTGAGGGACAGTCACCAGTCACCAGGTGCTCTCCACTATAACAGGCTGAGGGACAGTCACCAGTCACCAGGTGCTCTCCACTACAACAGGCTGAGGGACAGTCACCAGTCACCAGGTGCTCTCCACTACAACAGGCTGAGGTAGAGTCACCAGGTGCTCTCCTCTATAACAGGCTGAGGTACAGTCACCAGGTGCTCTCCTCTATAACAGGCTGAGGGACAGTCACCAGGTGCTCTCCACTATAACAGGCTGAGGGACAGTCACCAGGTGCTCTCCACTATAACAGGCTGAGGTACAGTCACCGGGTGCTCTCCACTATAACAGGCTGAGGGACAGTCACCAGGTGCTCTCCACTATAACAGGCTGAGGTAGAGTCACCAGGTGCTCTCCACTATAACAGGCTGAGGTAGAGTCACCAGGTGCTCTCCACTATAACAGGCTGAGGTAGAGTCACCAGGTGCTCTCCACTATAACAGGCTGAGGTAGAGTCACCAACAGGCTGAGGGACAGTCACCAGGTGCTCTCCACTATAACAGGCTGAGGGACAGTCACCAGTCACCAGGTGCTCTCCACTACAACAGGCTGAGGTACAGTCACCAGGTGATCTCCACTATAACAGGCTGAGGGACAGTCACCAGTCACCAGGTGCTCTCCTCTATAACAGGCTGAAGGACAGTCACCAGTCACCAGGTGCTCTCTCCACTATAACAGGCTGAGGGACGGTCACCAGGTGCTCTCCACTATAACAGGCTGAGGGACAGTCACCAGTCACCAGGTGCTCTCCACTATAACAGGCTGAGGTACAGTCACCAGGTGCTCTCCACTATAACAGGCTGAGGGACAGTCACCAGGTGCTCTCCTCTATAACAGGCTGAGGGACAGTCACCAGTCACCAGGCGCTCTCCACTATAACAGGCTGAGGGACAGTCACCAGGTGCTCTCCACTATAACAGGCTGAGGGACAGTCACCAGTCACCAGGTGCTCTCCACTATAACAGGCTGAGGTAGAGTCACCAGGTGCTCTCCACTATAACAGGCTGAGGTACAGTCACCAGTCACCAGGTGCTCTCCACTATAACAGGCTGAAGGACAGTCACCAGTCACCAGGTGCTCTCCACTATAACAGGCTGAGGGACAGTCACCAGTCACCAGGTGCGCTCCACTATAACAGGCTGAGGTACAGTCACCAGGTGCTCTCCACTATAACAGGCTGAGGTACAGTCACCAGGTGCTCTCCACTATAACAGGCTGAGGGACAGTCACCAGTCACCAGGTGCTCTCCACTACAACAGGCTGAGGGACAGTCACCAGGTGCTCTCCACTATAACAGGCTGAGGGACAGTCACCAGTCACCAGGTGCTCTCCACTACAACAGGCTGAGGTACAGTCACCAGGTGATCTCCACTATAACAGGCTGAGGGACAGTCACCAGTCACCAGGTGCTCTCCTCTATAACAGGCTGAAGGACAGTCACCAGTCACCAGGTGCTCTCCACTATAACAGGCTGAGGGACAGTCACCAGGTGCTCTCCACTATAACAGGCTGAGGGACAGTCACCAGTCACCAGGTGCTCTCCACTATAACAGGCTGAGGTACAGTCACCAGGTGCTCTCCACTACAACAGGCTGAGGGACAGTCACCAGGTGCTCTCCTCTATAACAGGCTGAGGGACAGTCACCAGTCACCAGGCGCTCTCCACTATAACAGGCTGAGGGACAGTCACCAGGTGCTCTCCACTATAACAGGCTGAGGGACAGTCACCAGTCACCAGGTGCTCTCCACTATAACAGGCTGAGGTAGAGTCACCAGGTGCTCTCCACTATAACAGGCTGAGGTACAGTCACCAGTCACCAGGTGCTCTCCACTATAACAGGCTGAAGGACAGTCACCAGTCACCAGGTGCTCTCCACTATAACAGGCTGAAGGACAGTCACCAGTCACCAGGTGCTCTCCACTATAACAGGCTGAGGGACAGTCACCAGTCACCAGGTGCGCTCCACTATAACAGGCTGAGGTACAGTCACCAGGTGCGCTCCACTATAACAGGCTGAGGTACAGTCACCAGGTGCTCTCCACTATAACAGGCTGAGGTACAGTCACCAGGTGCTCTCCACTATAACAGGCTGAGGTACAGTCACCAGGTGCTCTCCACTATAACAGGCTGAGGTAGAGTCAGGTGAATCTATCCCCTATCCCTCTCTCTGTCTGTGTCCCAAACGGTACCCTATGCCCTTCATAGTGCACTGCTTCATAAAGTGTACAGTTGAAGTCGGAAGTTTACATACACCTTAGCCAAATACATTTAAACTCAGTTTTTCACAATTCCTGACATTTAATCCGAGTAACAATTCCCCATTTTAGGTCAGTTAGGATCACCACTTTATTTTAAGAATGTGAAATATCAGAATAATAGTAGAGAGAATTATTTATTTCAGCTTTTATTTCTTTCAGCACATTCCCAGTGGGTCAGAAGTTTACATACACTCAATTAGTATTTGGTAGCATTGCTTTTAAATTGTTTAACTTGGGTCAAACGTTTTCGGGTAGCCTTCCACAAGCTTCCCACAATAAGTTGGGTGAATTTTGGCCCATTCGTCCTGACAGAGCTGGTGTAACTGAGTCAGGTTTGTAGGCCTCCTTGCTCGCACACCCTTTAGCAGTTCTGCCCACAAATGTTCTATAGGATTGAGGTCAGGGCTTTGTGATGGCCACTCCAATACCTTGACTTTGTCGTCCTTAAGTCATTTTGCCACAACTTTGGAAGTATGCTTGGGGTCATTGTCCATTTGGAAGACCCATTTGCGACCAAGCTTTAACTTCCTGACTGATGTCTTGAGATGTTGCTTCAATATATCCACATAATTTTCCTTCCTCATGATGCCATCTATTTTGTGAATTGCACCAGTCCCTCCTGCAGCAAAGCACCCCCACAGCATGATGCTGCCACCCCCGTGCTTCACGGTTGGGATGGTGTTCTTCGGCTTGCAAGCATTCCCCTTTTTCCTCCAAACATAACGATGGTCATTATGGCCAAACAGTCATCAGACCAAAGGACATTTCTCAAAAAAGTAAGATGTTTGTCCCCATGTGCAGTTGCAAACCGTAGTCTGGCTTTTTTATGGCGGTTTTGGAGCAGTGGCTTCTTCCTTGCTGAGCGGCCTTTCAGGTTATGTCGATATAGGACTCGTTTTACTGTGGATATAGATACTTTTGTACCCGTATCCTCCAGCATCTTCACAAGGTCCTTTGCTGTTGTTCTGGGATTGATTTGCACTTTTCGCACCAAAGTACGTTCATCTCTAGGAGACAGAACGCGTCTCCTTCCTGAGCGGTATGCCGGCTGCGTGGTCCCATGGTGTTTATACTTGCGTACTATTGTTTGTACAGATGAATGTGGTACCTTCAGGCATTTGGAAATTGCTCCCAAGGATGAACCAGACTTGTGGAGGTCTACAATCTTTTTTCTGAGGTCTTGGCTGATTTCTTTTGATTTTCCCATGATGCCAAGCAAGAGGCACTGAGTTTGAAGGTAGGCCTTGAAATACATCCACAGGTACACCTCCAATTGACTTAACTGATGTCAATTAGCCTATCAGAAGCTTCTAAAGCCATGACATCATTTTCTGGAATTTTCCAAGCTGTTTAAAGGCACAGTCAACTTAGTGTATGTAAACTTCTGACCCACTGGAATTGTGATACAGTGAATTATAAGTGAAATAATCTATCTGTAAACAATTATTGGAAAAATGACTTGTGTCATGCACAAAGTAGATGTCCTAACTGACGTGCCAAAACTATAGTTTGTTAACAAGAAATTGTGGTTGAAAGAATGAGTTTTAATGACTCCAACCTAAGTGTATGTAAACTTCCGACTTCAACTGTACACAGGGGAATAGGGTGCCATCTGTGACGTAGCCAAGTCTGTCTTCTCTGAGCCGTGTGTCCATAGGCTGACCCTGCATGGTTAGTCTGTCTTCTCTGAGCCGTGTGTCCATAGGCTGACCCTGCATGGTTAGTCTGTCTTCTCTGAGCCGTGTGTCCATAGGCTGACCCTGCATGGTTAGTCTGTCTTCTCTGAGCCGTGTGTCCATAGGCTGACCCTGCATGGTTAGTCTGTCTTCTCTGAGCCGTGTGTCCATAGGCTGACCCTGCATGGTTAGTCTGTCTTCTCTGAGCCGTGTGTCCATAGGCTGACCCTGCATGGTTAGTCTGTCTTCTCTGAGCCGTGTGTCCATAGGCTGACCCTGCATGGTTAGTCTGTCTTCTCTGAGCCGTGTGTCCAGGCTGACCCTGCATGGTTAGTCTGTCTTCTCTGAGCCGTGTGTCCATGGGCTGACCCTGCATGGTTAGTCTGTCTTCTCTGAGCCGTGTGTCCATAGGCTGACCCTGCATGGTTAGTCTGTCTTCTCTGAGCCGTGTGTCCTAGGCTGACCCTGCATGGTTAGTCTGTCTTCTCTGAGCCGTGTGTCCATAGGCTGACCCTGCATGGTTAGTCTGTCTTCTCTGAGCCGTGTGTCCATAGGCTGACCCTGCATGGTTAGTCTGTCTTCTCTGAGCCGTGTGTCCATAGGCTGACCCTGCATGGTTAGTCTGTCTTCTCTGAGCCGTGTGTCCATAGGCTGACCCTGCATGGTTAGTCTGTCTTCTCTGAGCCGTGTGTCCATAGGCTGACCCTGCATGGTTAGTCTGTCTTCTCTGAGCCGTGTGTCCATAGGCTGACCCTGCATGGTTAGTCTGTCTTCTCTGAGCCGTGTGTCCATAGGCTGACCCTGCATGGTTAGTCTGTCTTCTCTGAGCCGTGTGTCCATAGGCTGACCCTGCATGGTTAGTCTGTCTTCTCTGAGCCGTGTGTCCATAGGCTGACCCTGCATGGTTAGTCTGTCTTCTCTGAGCCGTGTGTCCATAGGCTGACCCTGCATGGTTAGTCTGTCTTCTCTGAGCCGTGTGTCCATAGGCTGACCCTGCATGGTTAGTCTGTCTTCTCTGAGCCGTGTGTCCATAGGGCTGACCCTGCATGGTTAGTCTGTCTTCTCTGAGCCGTGTGTCCATAGGCTGACCCTGCATGGTTAGTCTGTCTTCTCTGAGCCGTGTGTCCATAGGCTGACCCTGCATGGTTAGTCTGTCTTCTCTGAGCCGTGTGTCCATAGGCTGACCCTGCATGGTTAGTCTGTCTTCTCTGAGCCGTGTGTCCATAGGCTGACCCTGCATGGTTAGTCTGTCTTCTCTGAGCCGTGTGTCCATAGGCTGACCCTGCATGGTTAGTCTGTCTTCTCTGAGCCGTGTGTCCATAGGCTGACCCTGCATGGTTAACTATTCATCATTCTAAAGACCGACGGGAAATATGCTGACACACACACACACAAGACAACCATTCCAGACTCTAGGAGTTGGGGCCATATGAATCAAGAGTCTTAAGTGGTCTAGGATCAGTTTTGCCTTTTCAATTCCAATAAATAAGATGACATGGACAGGAAGGACCTGATCCTAGCTCAGCACTACTGTGAGGAGCTTGATTCATACCGTCCATACAGGCCCTGGACCAGAGTAAAAAACAGAGTCTCTATAGGATTCAATACTACATTTAACAGTTTTCCTGATAATAAACTTCCATTACATTGGTGGATTCAAATCAAATCCATTTTATTTGTCACATGCGCCGAATACAACAGGTGTAACCCTTAGAGTGAAATGCTTACCGACAAGCTCGTAATCAACAACGCAGTTTAAAGAAAAATAAGAGTCAAGAAAATATGTACTAAATATACTAAAGTTAAAAAAAGTAACACAATAAAATAACAATAACGAGGCTATATAGAGGGGGTACCGTGCACAGAGTCAATGTTAGTCGAGTATACTACATTTAACAGTTTTCCTGATAATAAACGTCCATTACATTGGTGTTCATAACCACAGAGAAACAATATAATCCTGTTGTCGTCTCACCTGAACTCCCCAGCTGTTTATAGAACCTGTACTCCAGGTGAAGCTGTGGGGCCCGGGACTTGATGGGCTCCTGGAAAGGAGATAAACATGATGAAGGTTAGAGGTCAAACAGCAGCATGATGAGGGTTAAAGGTCAAACAGCAGCATGATGAAGGTTAGAGGTCAAACAGCATGATGACGGTTAGAGGTCAAACAGCATGATGAAGGTTAGAGGTCAAACAGCATGATGAAGGTTAGAGGTCAAACAGCATGATGAGGGTTAAAGGATAACCTCATCACAGGAAAGAGACTGTGTGAATCATCTTTATACAGCAATCGATGCCAATAGCTCAGTTGTTGGGTGAATGTGTGTGTAGGACTAAGCACGGGTGTGGGGTTCAGGGCCACACGGGGGTTGAGTCAGTCATTCATGACACTCACATCTCTCCACACAGCGCACAAGCAAACCACAGAGGAGAGGGCTTTCTGAGCAAGCGTGTGTAAACCAAAAACCAACAAGCCAAAACCAACAGATTGCTTTTAAACCAACAGGACGTTGTGAACAGCTAGCCCGGAGCGGAAAGGGAGGACAAGGAGGTTTGCTCCGAGCAGAACTCGGCTAGTTGAAGTGAACGTCTGTGCCTCGCATAATCCCTTAGTACTGTTTGTCCATCTTGAGACGCCGTAGCCAAAAAAGAGTCAGAATGGATCTAAAATAAATCTGTCATTCATTTTGAGGTTTTTTTCCTGAGGATGTTTTAGTTGCTCAGTTTGACATCTAAGGTATTTGGTGCAGTATTTCTCAAGTTAAAAAATGTTCATGAAAACGAGTCGTCTCTTGTTTAATGACAACAAAGACTTTATTGAAGAATCTCTACTGTTGACCAATCACCAACACAGGAGCGTAGACTTCGGCTACCGAACTTCGGCTTGCCTCGAGAAAAAATGTAATGTGCACGAACAGCTGAAAAAATGGATGGGAAGCATTCGGGAAGACTTTAGGTCTACCTGCCCTTCTACAGAGGAACATGCTCGTAGGCTAGGCTAGATAACGCCATGCCACGCTCCGGTCTCTCCCAGGTCCTGTGTTTCCAAGGTCCTGTCTTGTACAACATATCAATCTCCCTCCTGTCTCTCCCAGGTCCTGTCTAGTACAACAGATCAAGACCACTCCGGGTCCTGTCTCTCCCAGGTCCTGTCTAGTACATCAGACCAACCACCCTCCTGTCCCTCCCAGGTCCTGTCTTGTAAAACAGATCAACCACCCTCCTGTCTCTCCCAGGTCCTGTCTTTCCTAGGTCCTGTCTTGAAACAGATCAACCACCCTCCTGTCCCTCCCAGGTCCTATCTTGTAAAACAGATCAACCACCCTTCGGTCTCTCCCAGGTCCTGTCTTTCCTAGGTCCTGTCTTGAACAACAGACCAACCACCCTCCTGTCCCTCCCAGGTCCTGTCTTGTAAAACAGATCAACCACCCTCCTGTCTCTCCCAGGTCCTGTCTTTCCTAGGTCCTGTCTTGAACAACAGACCAACCACCCTCCTGTCCCTCCCAGGTCCTATCTTGTAAAACAGATCAACCACCCTTCGGTCTCTCCCAGGTCCTGTCTTTCCTAGGTCCTGTCTTGAACAACAGACCAACCACCCTCCTGTCCCTCCCAGGTCCTGTCTTGTAAAACAGATCAACCACCCTCCTGTCTCTCCCAGGTCCTGTCTCTCCCAGGTCCTGTCTCTCCCAGGTCCTGTCTCTCCCAGGTCCTGTCTCTCCCAGGTCCTGTCTCTCCCAGGTCCTGTCTCTCCCAGGTCCTGTCTCTCCCAGTCTGTCCCTCCCAGGTCCTGTCTTACTCCCAGCTCCTGTCTCTCCCAGGTCCTGTCTCTCCTAGGTCCTGTCTTTCCCAGGTCCTGTCTCTCCCAGGTCCTGTCTCTCCTAGGTCCTGTCTTGAACAACAGATCAACCACCCTCCTGTCCCTCCCAGGTCCTGTCTCTCCCAGGTCCTGGTCTCTCCCAGGTCCTGTCTTTCCTAGGTCCTGTCTTGAACAACAGATCAACCACCCTCCTGTCTCTCCCAGGTCCTGTCTCTCCCAGGTCCTGTCTCTCCCAGGTCCTGTCTCTCCTAGGTCCTGTCTTGAACAACAGATCAACCACCCTCCTGTCTCTCCCAGGTCCTGTCTCTCCCAGGTCCTGTCTCTCCCAGGTCCTGTCTCTCCCAGGTCCTGTCTCTCCCAGGTCCTGTCTCTCCTAGGTCCTGTCTCTCCCAGGTCCTGTCTCTCCTAGGTCCTGTCTCTCCTAGGTCCTGTCTTGAACAACAGATCAACCACCCTCCTGTCTCTCCCAGGTCCCGTCTCTCCTAGGTCCTGTCTCTCCTAGGTCCTGTCTCCCAGGTCTGCTCTCTCCCAGGTCCTGTCTCTCCCAGGTCCTGTCCCTCCCAGGTCCTGTCTTGAACAACAGATCAACCACCCTCCTGTCTCTCCCAGGTCCCGTCTCTCCCAGGTCCTGTCTCTCCTAGGTCCTGTCTCTCCCAGGTCCTGTCTCTCCCTAGGTCCTGTCTCTCCCAGGTCCTGTCTCTCCTAGGTCCTGTCTTGAACAACAGATCAACCACCCTCCTGTCTCTCCCAGGTCCTGTCTCTCCCAGGTCCTGTCTCTCCCCCAGGTCCTGTCTCTCCCAGGTCCTGCTCTCCCTAGGTCCTGTCTTTCCTAGGTCCTGTCTCTGAACCTAGGTCCTGTCTCTCCTAGGTCCTGTCTCTCCCAGGTCCTGTCTCTCCCAGGTCCTGTCTCTCCCAGGTCCTGTCTCTCCCAGGTCCTGTCTCTCCCAGGTCCTGTCTCTCCCAGGTCCCGTCTCTCCCAGGTCCTGTCTCTCCCTAGGTCCTGTCTCTCCCAGGTCCTGTCTCTCCCAGGTCCTGTCTCTCCTAGGTCCCGTCTCTCCCAGGTCCTGTCTCTCCTAGGTCCTGTCTCTCCCAGGTCCTGTCTCTCCCAGGTCCTGTCTCTCCCAGGTCCTGTCTCTCCCAGGTCCTGTCTCTCCCAGGTCCTGTCTCTCCCAGGTCCTGTCTTGTAAAACAGATCAACCACCCTCCTGTCTCTCCCAGGTCCCGTCTCTCCCAGGTCCTGTCTCTCCCAGGTCCGTCTCTCCCAGGTCCTGTCTCTCCCAGGTCCTGTCTCTCCCAGGTCCTGTCTCACCCTCCTGTCCCTCCCAGGTCCCGTCTTGACCACTCCTGTCTCTCCCAGGTCCTGTCTCTCCCAGGTCCTGTCTTGAGACTCCTGTCTCTCCTAGGTCCTGTCTCTCCCAGGTCCTGTCTCTCCCAGTAAAGTACTAGCTATTCTATATTCGCTACATACAGCTCAACATTATGGGTCCGTTCCAGATACAACTAGTTCAGAAACGTATTATAGAAGTGAATCAGAGGCTCAGTTGGAGTAGGAGTCCTGTTTACTGTACAGCTCAACCTTATGGGTACGTTCCAGACCAGACACACAATCTGTGCAGGCCTGCCCACTACAGAGAGATCAGGCCTGCCCACTACAGAGAGATCAGGCCTGCCCACTACAGAGAGATCAGGCCTGCCCACTACAGAGAGATCAGGCCTGCCCACTACAGAGAGATCAGGCCTGCCCACTACAGAGAGATCAGGCCTGCCCACTACAGAGAGATCAGGCCTGCCCACTACAGAGAGATCAGGCCTGCCCACTACAGAGAGATCAGGCCTGCCCACTACAGAAAGAGATCAGGCCTGCCCACTACAGAGAGATCAGGCCTGTCCACCAGAGAGATCAGGCCTGCCCAGCTACTAGAGAGGTCAGGCCTGCCTACAGAGAGATAGGCCTGCCCACTACAGAATAGGCCTGCCCACTACAGAGAGATCAGGCCTGCCCACTACAGAGAGAAGTGTGTTGATGTCCATCTCAGGGTGTAATGACATCAAGCACTGGGTCAGTTAACAAATTCTGAACTGGGCAGCTAACTGACCTAGGCTACCTGAAAGGCTACCTGGGTCAGTTAGCTACCTGAAAGGCTACCTGGGTCAGTTAGCTACCTGAAAGGCTACCTGGGTCAGTTAGCTACCTGAAAGGCTACCTGGGTCAGTTAGCTACCTGAAAGGCTACCTGGGTCAGTTAGCTACCTGAAAGGCTACCTAGGTCAGTTAGCTACCTGAAAGGCTAGCTAGGTCAGTTAGCTACCTGAAAGGCTACCTAGGTCAGTTAGCTACCTGAAAGGCTACCTAGGTCAGTTAGCTACCTGAAAGGCTACCTAGGTCAGTTAGCGGCCCAGCACAGAATTTGTTTATATGGAAGACCTTTTAATTCAAACCTGGACCTCCAAGCCAGTTCTACTGCATTTTTTCATGCGTCCCCTCTAATCAGGGACTGATTTAGACCTGGGACATCAGGTGGGTGCAATTAATTATCAGGTATAACAGAAAACCAGCAATACTCTGGCCCTCGTAGGGCAAGATTTGAATACCCCTTCCTCATCTCAACAACAGGTAGTGAGTCAGCCACCCAAACCTCTGGGACAGTTTAGTGAGATAGAGTACCTGATAGCTTAGTCTCTGCTAAATGGAATATAGTATTATGTGAGTGATACATACCCTCTGTGATATTTGAGGTAACGTAAAGCTGCTGCACTAGGCTGAGACCAGCCGGCCATATGTAACCTGCTCTCCGCGCCGCTCATTCACAAAACAATTTAGTAAGTGGTATTAAGGAGCTGGAATCTGTAATGCATGCATGTTCTATTTCATAATGAATTATATAACGATAATCTGTTTGAGGCAAATCCATCCCTCCGACCAACCACACTCTCATGAAAAAGGGCGCCCCATATACTGGCGTCTTGCCGAAAATGGTAGAACTCTATTTGTGTTTTTATAACTGTTTTTATCATAGGCCTCCCCTTAAAGAGACCCTAACTCACAGGCCTCTAGATATAGCCTCTAAATCATTTTTTTTACAAAATAGTTGAAGAAGCAGGTGCAGTGGCTGATGGGGGAAACAGATCTGGCACTAAGAACAGTCTGTAGATCATCTTGACCATTTGGGACCGCTTGGCTATTTCGCTGAGGACAGATTATAGCCAAGACTTAATCAATATTTTGTTTTCTCTCATTTACATTGACGTCATTTAGCAGACGCTCTTATCCAGAGCGACTTACAAATTGGTGCATTCACATTATGATAGCCAGTGGGACAACCACTTTACAATTTATTTATTTTTTATAATTTTTTGATTCTAGAGTATATTTGTAATTTTCATTTGTTTTATATATATATATATAATTATTTTTATTATTATTTTTTATTTTTTTATATCTTTAATTTTTTATTATAATAATATTTTTTTTATTATTATGTTTATTTTGTATATGGATATAACCTCTGTGTGATGGGATTGTGAACGCAAATGACCATAACATGCCTGCATACAGCCTACATACAGAGTGGAATTCACTCTGGCCATCTACTCCGATTTCAGAGCCCTCTCGTCTGAGTGTGCCAGAGCGCAGAATAACTGATGAATTTACGAACACGCAAAACCTGTTAAATATGACCAGTGTCAGTAAAAATTCGCAAAAAAAAACATAATTAAATTGTTGCCAGCAGCACAGTTACAGTCACCAACGCTCTGGATAACGTGAAAACAGCCTAACCAGCTCTGCTAGGGCGAGTAAAATGGTCAGAGTGAGGTGTTCTCTCAATTGTGTCTGGAAGTAGCTAGCAAGCTAGCCAATTTTAGCAAGTTAGCTTGGGTGCTTGACTGCCATTTTGAGGTCAGAACGCTTGGATCAACCCTACTCCTCGGCCAGAGCGTCCAGTGTGCTCTCTAAATGCTCAGAGAGCGAAACGCTCTGAATCTACGGACAATCTGCCAACCCTCTGAATTTAAGAACATCCATAGCGCACGCACACTGGCACTCCAGAGTTAATTTACGAACGCACCCTAAATATCTCGATTTGTTGCGAACTTTAAAATAATTCACAGAGGGGATCGAACTTGAACATAATAAACTCACTTTAGAGACCAAAACGGCTATAAAAAATTGTTTTTATTTAAATACGGTAGCTTAGTGGTTAAGAGCGTTGTGCCAGTAACCGAAAGGTCGTTGGTTCTAATCCCCGAGCCGACTAGGTGAAAAATCTGTCGATGTGCCCTTGAGCAAGGCACTTGCATTTACATTTTAGTCATTTAGCAGACGCTCTTATCCAGAGCGACTTACAGTTAATAAAAAAAAAAATTATACTGGCCCCCCCATGGGAATCGAACCCACAACCCTGGCGTTGCAAACGCCATGCTCTATCAACTGAGCTACATCCCTGCCGGCCATTCCCTCCCCTACCCTGGACGACGCTGGGCCAATTGTGCGCCGCCCATGAGTCTCCCGGTCGCGGCCGGCTGCGACAGAGCCTGGATTCGAACCAGGATCTCTAGTGGCACAGTTAGCACTGCGATGCAGCGCCTTAGACCACTGCGCCACTCAGGAGCTCACTTAACCCTAATTGCTCCTGTAGGTCGCTCTGGATAAGAGCGTCTGCTAAATGACTAAAATGTAAAATTGTAAATAGGCTTTCTAGGGCAGACCAGGGCTTTTGTCACCGCTAGGCTGCTATGCAGTAGTCGACCAGCAGAGCTCGTGACTTCACGTTCCAGACCTGACACTGGGGACCTGCTAAAAACCTCCAGGCTTCCGTCATAAGACTATTTAAATGTAATAAAACAATTATCATAACTACAGGGGCCAATTTGGAAAAACAAATCCCTTGTGAATCTTCCTCTGGAATAATGCACATGCAGGGGTAATAATTACATAACCAACGTTTAATACTAGGTCCTGTCTGAATAGGGCTGAAGGCTCCAAAAACTTCCTTTTAGAAACGCCTCTCAGGTCTTTAGATGTTGTACATATGAAATTGTGAAATTATATTCAAATTTGTTCGACTCGAGCGGTTTCAAAATCAAATTTGATTTGTCACATGCGCCGAATACAACAGGTGTAGACCTTACAGTGAAATACTTACTTACAAGCCCTTAACCAACAATGCAGTTTTAAGAAAGAATACCACAAAAAAAAAAAGAAATCACACCAAGAATACAATACAAAATAATAAGAAATAAAAGTTACAAATAATGAAAGAGCTGGTAGGGGAAAGCACTCGATTATACAACATGTAAAGACCTGCATCACTATACTGAGAGCGTTGCCATGTAAAGACCTGCATCACTATACTGAGAGCGTTGCCATGTAAAGACCTGCATCACTATACTGAGAGCGTTGCCATGTAAAGACCTGCATCACTATACTGAGAGCGTTGCCATGTAGAGACCTGCATCACTATACTGAGAGCGTTGCCATGTAAAGACCTGCATCACTATACTGAGAGCGTTGCCATGTAAAGACCTGCATCACTATACTGAGAGCGTTGCCATGTAAAGACCTGCATCACTATACTGGCGTTGCGAAAGACCTGCATCACTGTACTGAGAGCGTTGCCATGTAAAGACCTGCATCACTATACTGAGAGCCGTTCCCATGTAAAGACCTGCATCACTATACTGAGAGCGTTGCCATGCTTAAAGACCTGCATCACTATACTGAGAGCGTTGCCATGCTGAAGACCTGCATCACTATACTGAGAGCGTTTTGCCATGTAAAGACCTGCATCACTATACTGAGAGCGTTGCCATGTAAAGACCTGCATCACTATACTGAGAGCGTTGCCATGTAAAGACCTGCATCACTATACCGAGAGCGTTGCATGTAAAGACCCGCATCACTATACTGAGTTGCCAGCGTGTAAAAGACCTGCATCACTATACTGAGAGCGTTCCATGTAAAGACCTGCATCACTATACTGAGAGCGTTGCCATGTAAAGACCCTGCATCACTATACTGAGAGCGTTGCCATTACAAAGACCTAAATCTACTATACTGAGAGCGTTGCCACATGTAAAAGACCTGCATCACTATACTGGAGAGCGTTGCCATGTAAAAGACCTGCATCACTATACTGAGAGCGTTGCTACATGTAAAGACCTGCATCACTATACTGAGAGCGTTGCCATGTAAAGACCTGCATCACTATACTGAGAGCGTTGCCATGTAAAGACCTGCATCACTATACCGAGAGAGTTGCCATGCGTAAAAGACCGGCATCATACTGAGAGCTGCCCCATGTACCTGGCCATTGACCTGGCCAAGCTTTTTGACTCTGTCAACCACCGCATTCTTATTGGCACAAAATAGCCTTGGTTTCTCTAATGACTGCCTCGCCTGGTTCACCAACTACTTCTCAGATAGAGTTCAATGTGTGGGAATCGGAGGTCCTGTTGTCTGGACCCTATGGCAGTCTCATATGGGGTGCCACAGGGTTCACTTCTTGGGCCAACTCTTTTTCTTCTGTGTATATCCAATGACGTCGCTCTTGCTGCTGGTGACTCTCCAGATCCACCTCTAGAGACGACACCATTTTTGTATACATCTGGCCCTTCATTGGACACTGTGTTAACAAACCTCCAAACGAGCTTCAATTCCATACAACACTCCTTCACAGTAGCCTCCAACTGCTCTTAAACACTAGTAAAACAAAATGCATGCTCTCAACCGAACGCTGCTTGCACCCGCCCACCCGACTAGAATCACTACTCTAGACGGTTTGACCTAGAGTACGTGGACAACTACAAATATCTAGGTGTCTGGTTAGACTTTAAACTCCTCCTTCCAGACTCGCATTAAGAATCTCCAATCCAAAGTTAAATCTAGAATCGGTTCCTATTTCAAAGCAATCAAAGCCTCCTTCACTCATCTGCCAAACATGCCCTGTAAAACACTGGACTATCCTACCGATCCTGACTTGGTGATGTACATTTACAAAATAGCCTCCAACACTCTACTCCAGCAAATTGGATGTTGTCTCTATCAGCAGTGCCATCCGTTTTGTCTCCCAAAGCCCTGTTAAACTACCAACACTGTGACCTGTCTCTTGTTGACTGGTCCTCACTAACATATTAATTCGCCAAACCCACTGGCTCCAGGCCATCTATAAATCACTGCTAGGCAAATCCCCGTCTTATCTTAGCTCATTGGTCACCATATAGCAACACCCACCCACGTAATCTGCGCTCAGCGGGTATATCTCACTGGTCATTCCCCAAAGCCAACACCTCCTTTCAGCATTCCTTCCAGTTCTCTGCCACAATGACTGGAACAAACTGCAAAAATCTCTGAAGCTGGGAGACTCTTATCTCCCCTCACTAACTTTAGGCATCAGTTGTCAGAGCACCTTACCGATCACTGCACCCACAGCCCATCTGAAATTAGCCCGCCCAACTACCTCTCATCCCTATATTGTTATTTATTTTGCTCATCTGTACCCCCAGTATCTCATTATTGGCACATCATCTCTTGCACATCATTCCAGTGTTATTACTAAATTGAAATTATTTTGGCACTATAGCCTATTTTATTGCCTTACCTCCATAACTTGCTAAATTTGCACACTGTATAATAATTGTATTTCTGTTGTATTTTTTTGATTTTTTGTTTTGTTTTCACCACATGTAACTCTGTGTGTTGTTTTTATCGTACTGCTATGCTTTATCTTGGCCAGGTCGCAGTTGTAAATGAGAACTTGTTCTCAACTGGTTTACACTAAATAAAGGTGAAATAAAAAAAAAAAAAAAAAAAATGTAAAGACCTGCATCACTATACTCGAGAGCTGTTGCCATGTTGAAAGACTCGCATCACTATACCGAGAGCGTTGCCACTGTAAAGACCTGCATCACTATACTGAGAGCGTTGACATGTAAAGACCTGCATCACCTGGACAGAGCCGTTGCCATGTAAAGACCCATCACTATACTGAGGTTGCCATGCTAAAGACCTGCATCACTATACTGAGCGCGTTGCCATGTAGAAGACCTGCATCACTATACTGAGAGCGTATGCGTAGAAGACCTGCATCACTATACTGGAGAGCGTTGCCATGTGAAGACACTGCATCACTATACTGAGACGTTGCCATGTAAAGACCTGCATCACCTATACTGAGAGCGTTCAGCATGTAAAGACCGCATCACTATACCGAGAGCGGTTACCAGTAAAGACCTGCATCACTATACTGGGTAGAGACGTTGCCATGTCATACTGCAGAACGAGAAAGGCTATTGGTGATCGAAACAAACCAAGTGAAAAAGGGTCATTAAAATACAGTGGTCAGGTCTAATAGACATCTGGTTGGTTGTTTTAGCTTAAAACAACTATGTGGCCATTGGGCATAATTTGCAAAAAAGTGGGCATGTCCCAGTGTTGCCAACTCCCTCAGTAAGGAGGGCATGGCTATTGGCTGTCCCTAAACGCCGCGAAATGACGTCATCACCTAATTTCCATAATTGGTCATGTGCATGTAATTGCTGATGGACGCTGTAGGGAGAGAGGAGGAATAACGTTGTGGGGGGTGAGGTGGGACGAGGCTGACTTTTATGACCAAAATTATCCCTATTTACACTTTGTAGTCAATTGACACTAGCGAATAAGAATATTTCTGACTCCGTTTAAAACCATAGAAGTTGGCTCTAAGGGGCAGCTGACCAAGGACGCCTTTAAAAGGTGATGTGTAATTGTGGTACGTAACCTCATTTACTCACCAGTTTGATGGACCACATGACATTGGTGCACAGGGTTCGCGTTAATGCAGAATTGGCATGCGAAAACAAAAAACAGAACGCCAATTATTATTTTTCTCATTCTGAAAATGGGTAACATGTTATATTTAAATAGACTCGGCTGGATTATTAGAAACATCTCATCCATCCTCCAAACCCTCTCTCTCTCTCTCTCGCTCTGTGGGGAGGGTGTATTTGTATGGAAGTCAACTGTTAGTGGCACTTGGAATGTGTTCCCAGCTCACGCTGTGGTCCCTCCTGGTGTCCAGCGTTACCACTGAAAAGGGGATTAGGTTGCAAGAACTGAAAATAAACTCTCCTGCATAGGCAGTGATCACCTAGAGACACTAATGACAATATCAAATGGGGGCACCGGAGTCCCGACACACGTTGACTTTGCTAGGGTCAGCACTTTTGGCCAGGGTGGTGAAATTAGAAAATAAACATGGCAAAGAGGGAGGGAGATGATGGGAGTAAGATAAGCTAAGGTGCACACTTATTTTATGTTGACAATGTTTGCCATGTGACCGTTTTCACACTAGTTTGTTGGCTGGAGTTCGAACCTAGAGTGATTATTTGTTGCATTGTGGTTACAATGAAGAATGCTGAAAGAATGATATCAGAATACTATAAATAATTAATTAATTGGACGCGTGTTGCAAGCGTGTCATTATTCCAACGCACTTATAGCGTTCTTATTTCACGTCAACCCTGTCGAGACTAGGCTACAACACGGCTATAATATCGTTTCAGATTAATGGGATTATTGTTTGAGATTATAATTACATAGGTCCGTGTAGCTCAGTTGATAGAGCATGGCGCCTGCAACGCCAGGGTTGTGGGGTTCGATTCCCATGGGGGGCCAGATGAACTCACCAACTGTAAATCGCTACTGGATAAGTGTCTGCTAAATGACTAAAATGTGAAAAATAGGGTAAAGAACTACCCGCTCTTGAACTGACCCGGATTATCCTGCATTCTAGAATAGAGTGGACCCATGTATTTATTGTCTGTAGTTTAATTTGAACACAGGTGAAATCTATTAAAAAGACAGATTTTGGAGGGTCTGTGTTTTGAAAATGCAGATTGTTGACCCCCTAGTCTACCGCTTAACCTCATGTTTATATCCCCATATTACTAAATAGTCTATCGTAACCCTCGTAGTCATAATGTTATAGAATTAGGTCCACTCACCAGTTTGATAGCCATATTCATTAGTGTACAGGTTCTTCCCCCAGGACGAAGCTCTCCAAAGTTCCCACAGCCGATTCTTCTTCCCGACCCTGGAAGTTAGGGCCCACCATGACACCCCAGAGTTGCTCCCCGAGCTCGCGACTGCCATGCCCGGACCGGCTCCCTCCAGTCTTCGACATGTCTCTTCCCTTCCTCTGCCTCCCCCTTTCCTCCGCCTCCTTCTCTCTTGTCAAAGATCCTAAGCTTGTAGACCCGGCCTCTCATTACTCCGCTGCCATGCAGTCCTCAGAGCCGACAAAACATCCCCACCCAGGGACCGGAGGGGGCGTGAGGGGAACGGAGAGGTGGAGAGAACCAGGTCACCAAGCAGAGCGCAGGGCTAGTACTGAATGTGGGAGTGGGAATATAAACATGAGGCCTCACGGACTTCAACGGTTGGAGCTGGATAACTAATAAATGTAAAGGGCTTAACCGAGTGAGGGTAGAGCGTAAAGATCAGAGTGAACTGATGAACCATCCTCTTCTGTGGGTTTGGGGCTTCTCTCTCTCTCTCTCTCTCTGCTCCAATCACCCACCAGCATCAAAGCTGCATCTCAACCCTAGGACTGACTTGCAGGCTCACACTAAAAAGGAATGAAGAGAGCCTATCCTAGCTAAAGGAAGGAAGCCTATCCTAGCTAAAGGAAGGAAGCCTATCCTAGCTATAGGAAGGACGCCTATCCTAGCTAAAAGGAAGGAAGCCTATCCTAGCTACAAAGGAAGGAAGCCTATCCTAGCTAAAGGGAAGGAAGCCTATCCACGCTAAAGGAAGGAAGGGCCTATCCCTAGCCAAAGGAAGGAAGGAAGCCTATCCTTAGCTAAAAGGAAGGAAGAAATATCCTAGCTAACGGAAAAGGAAGCCTATCAGCTAACGGAAGGAAGACTATCCTAGCTAAAGGAAAAGGAAGCTATCCTAGCTATAGGAAGAGGAAGCCTATCCTAGCTATAGGAAGGAAGGAAGCCATCCTAGCTATGAGAAGAAGGAAGCCATATCCAGCTAAAGGAAGGAAGCCTATCCTAGCTAAAGGAAAAGCCTATCCTAGCTAAAGAGGAAGCCTATCAGCTAAAGGAAGGAAGCCTATCCTAGCTATAGGAAGGAAGGCCTATCCTAGCTAAAGGAAGGAAGCCTATCCTAGCTAAAGGAAGGAAGCCTATCCTAGCTAAAGGAAGGAAGCCTATCCGACAAGAAGGAAGAAGCCCATCCTAGCTTAAGGAAGGACGCCTATCCCAGCTATAGGAAGGAAGGACGCCTATCCCAGCTTATAGGAAGGAAGGCCTATCCTAGCTTATAGGAAGGAAGGAAGCCTGTCCTAGCTAAAGGAAGGAAGGAAGCCTATCCTTAGCTAAAGAAGGAAGAAGGAAGCCTATCCCTAGCTATAGGAAGGAAGGCCTATCCTAGCTAAAGGGAAGGAAGCCTATCCTAGCTAAAGGAAGAAGGAAGCCTATCCTAGCTAAAGAAGGAAGGAAGCCTATCCTAGCTAAAGGAAGGAAGAACCTATCCAGCAATAAAGGAAGTGGACGCCTATCCTAGCTAGAAGGAAGGAAGCCTATCTTAGCTAAAGGAAGGAAGCCTATCCTAGCTAAAGGAAGGAAGGAAGCCTATC
This sequence comes from Coregonus clupeaformis, assembly GCF_020615455.1. Taxonomy (NCBI): domain Eukaryota; kingdom Metazoa; phylum Chordata; class Actinopteri; order Salmoniformes; family Salmonidae; genus Coregonus; species Coregonus clupeaformis. The sequence goes on from NW_025534028.1 coordinate 270,205, forward strand.
CTAGCTAAAGGAAGGAAGCTATCCTAGCTTAAAGGAAGGAAGGAAGCCTATCCTAGTTCAAAGGAAGGAAGTATCCTAGCTAAAGGAAGAAGCCTATCCTAGCTAAAAAAGGAAGGAAGCCTATCCTAGCTTAAAGGGAAGGAAGCCTATCCTAGCTAAAGGAAGGAAGCCTATCTTAGCAAAGGAAGGAAGCCTATCCTAGCTTAAAGGAAGGACGCCTATCCTAGCTATAGGAAGGAGTAGAAGCCTATCCTAGCTATAGGAAGGAAGGCTATCTAGCTAAAAGGAATGAAGGTGCTCCCAGCTCGGCTATGTGATTGATGTGGCGTCGTCCTAAAGCGCCCCCTCCTGGTGAGTGGTTGTGAAGTGCAGTTCATTCCCAGAGGTATAGATACACCTGGTGGAGCAGTGGTCCGAGACGGGCTAACACAACAGCTCTTCACCTGGGGAAGAGACAGAACGTCAACTGTTACAATCAGGAATACATCAATGAATCTACAACATAGCAATTAAAATGGATGTCATATATACACACACACAGCTAGGTAGCTATAGCACGCCGTAATTCAAACCAAGCGTGTTTGAACCAATCGGAGAGGATGCCAGCTTCTACTGCTCCCTCTCGTCAACATTTCTCATTTTCACGTAATCGTGGCAAGTACAAGATTTAACTTTCTTACAAAATTACTACCACTGCATTACATGTACGAGTGCACCATTGGTTTGTGCCACATCGTAACATGGACTCTGAGGATTATTTTGCTTTATCTTACAAACTTCATGAACAATAGATGTTTGTTTGAGCTTTTGGGTAGATAAAATTATTGAGGTGTGCAGCGCTTCTAGGGGCTCTGTTTTAGGGCGCTCTGTTTCTAGGGGCCCTGTTAGGGCGCTGTGGGGATCAGGCGCCCCGTTTAGGCGTTGTTTCGTAGGGCGCCTGTTTAGGGCAGTGGCATCAGGGCTGTCTGGGCTTTTGTGGCGCCTGTTCTCCAGGGGCCTGCCCCCAGTGGGATCAGGCGCCGTCTAGGCGCCGAGGCTGCTTCTAGGGCGCCCTGCTTCTAGGGCGCTCCTGTTAGGGGATAGGACTGTTAGGGCGCTCTGTTTTAGGCGCTCTGTTTCTAGGGCGTGGATCAGGCGCCTGTGCTCCGAGGCGCCTGCAGGCGTGCACTGGCGCCTGTTTAGGGGCTCTGCTCTTCTAAGGCGCTCTGCTTCTAGGGATGGTATAGGGCTCTGCTTCTAGGGCGCCCTCGTTAGGGGCTCTGCAGCGCCTGCTTTAGGCGCCGGTTTGTGTGGCGTATAAGGAACCCTGCTCTAGGCGCTTGAAAGGACTCTGTAGGGACTCTGGTTTTAGGATTTCAGGACTCTGTCTCAGGCACTCTGCTCTTTCTAGGGCACTGTTTTAGGGAGATGGGACCTTGGTACTTGGACTCGTTCCTAGAACTCTGTAGGGCACCCTCTGTTTAGGGCACCTCTGTTTCTAGGGCACTGGACTCGTTCTAGGATCGTTAAGGGACAGGAATTCTGCTTCTAGGGCACTCTGTGCTCTAGGGCGGTATAGGCGCCCGTTGTGTCAGGCGCCTGTTTCAGGGCGTATACTCTGTTTCTAGGCGCTCTGTTTCTAGGGCGCTCTGTTTCTAGGGTGTGGTATCGGGTCGCTCTGTTTCTAGGGCGCTCTGTTTCTAGGGCTTTCTAGGCGCCAGTCTGTTCTAGGCGCTCTGTTTCTAGGGCTTTCTAGGCGCGCTCTGTTCTAGGCGCTCTGTTGTAGGCTTCTAGGGCGCTCCTGTTTCTAGGGCGCTCTGTTTTAGGCACGTGTCTCTAGGAGTAAGGCATCAGGGCGCCCTGTTGGGGCCGGCTGGTTTGCATCAGGACGTCTAAGGCCCGTTCTAGTGGCGCTCTGTTCTAGGGGGTTAGGGGGGAGGCTAGGGCGCTCTGTTTTCCAGGGCCGCTCTGCTAGGCGCCGCTTTCTAGGGGATCGGCGCTTGTTTCTAGGGCGCTCTGTTTCTAGGGCGCGTTCTAGGGCGCTCTGTTTCTAGGGCGCTCTCAGGCACTCTGTTTCTAGGGCGCTCTGTTTCTAGGGACGGAGGCGCTCTGTTTCTCAGGCGTCTCTGTTTCTAGGGGGCGCGGGTGTATCAGGCGCTCTGTTTCTAGGGCGCTCTGCTTTCTAGGCGCGCCCTGTTTCTAGGCGTTGTATCAGGCGCTCTGTTTCTAGGGCGCTCTGTTTCTGGGGAGGCGCTCTGTTTTCTAGGGATAGGCGCTCTGTTTCTAGGCATGGTATCAGGCGCACTCTGTTTCTAGTGCGCTCTGTTTCTAGGGCGCTCTGTTTGTAGGGCGCTCTGCTTTCTAGGGCGCTCTGACTAGGGCGCCTGTTTCAGGCTTGCTCTAGGCATGATAGGCGCTCTGTTTCCAGGGATGGAAGGCGTGTTCAGGGCGCTCTACCCTTCTAGGAGGAAGAGGCGCTCTGTTTCTAGGGCAGCCTGTTTCTAGGGCGTGTATCAGGCGCTCTGTTTCTGAGGGCGCCTGTTTCCTAGGCGCTCTGTTTCTAGGGCGCTCTGTTTCAGGCGCTCTGTTTCCAGGGTCAGGCGCTCTGTTTCTAGGGCGCCTGTCTCAGGCGCTCTGTTTCTAGGCGCATGTATCAGGCGCCTGTTTCTAGGCGCTGGTTTCAGGGGCGCTCGTGTTTCTAGGCGGACGCTCTGTTTCAAGGCGCTCTGTTTCTAGGGCGCTCTGTTTCTAGGGCGCTCTGTTTCTCAGGGGCGTGTATCAGGCGCTCTGTTTCTAGGGCACGCTCTGTTTCTAGGGCATGGTATCAGGGCCCTTTCTAGGGCATGGTATCAGGCGCTCTGTTTTCTAGGGCATGGATCAGGGCTGTTTCTAGCGCTCAGCTGTTTCTAGTGGGCGCCTGTTTCTAGGGGGGCGTGTATCAGGCGCTCAGGGGCTGTTTCTAGGGCATGGTATCAGGCGCTCTGTTTCTAGGCTCATGATCAGGCGCTCTGTTTCTAGGGCGCTCTGTTTCTAGGGCGCTTCTGTTTCTAGGGCTGGTATGGGCGCTCTGTCTAGGGCGCTCTGTTTCTAGGGGAAGCTCTTTGGGGTGTTTCTAGGTTTGCTTCAGGCCGCTCTGTTTCTAGGCGCTCTGTTTTCAGGGCGACTGTTTCTAGGAGGGCGCTCTGTTTCTAGGCGATGTATCAGGCGCTCTGTTTCTAGGGCGCTCTGTTTCTAGGGCGGTAGGCCTGTTTCTAGGGCGTGTATCAGGCACTGCTCAGGGGCTGTTTCTAGGGCGCTCTGTTTCTAGGGCGTGTATCAGGCGCTCTGTTTCTAGGCGCTCTGTTTCTAAGGCTGCTCTGTTCCGGGCGCTCTGTTTCTAGGCGTGTATCAGGCGCTCTGTTTCTGCGCTCTGTTTCTAAGGCGCTCTGTTTCTAGGGCGCTCTGTTTCTAGGGCGCTCTGTTTCTAGGGCTGTAGATCAGGCGCCCTGTTTCTAGGGCGCTGTTTCTTAGGCGCTCTGTTTCTAGGGCGCTCTGTTTCTAGGGCACTCTGTTTCAGGCGTGTTCAGGGCGCTCTGTTTCAGGGGCTCTGTTTCTAGGGCGCTCTGTTTCTAGGCGATGTATCAGGCACTCTGTTTCTAGGGCGCTCTGTTTCTAGGCGCCTGTTTCTAGCGCTCTGTTTTCTAGGGTGTTGTATCGGGTTTCGCTCTTGTTTCTAGGGGCCTGTTTCTAGTTAGGCGCGCTCTGTTTCTAGGGCTCTGTTTCTAGGGCTTTCTGGCGCTCTGTTTCTAGGCGCTCTGTTTCTAGGGCGCTCGTTCTGGGCGCTCTGTTTCAGGGCGTGTATCAGGCGCTCTGTTTCTAGGGCGCCTGTTTCTAGGGCTGTGCGTGTATCAGGCACTCTGTTTCTAGGCGCGCTCTGTTTCTAGGGCGCTCTGTTTTCTGGGCGCTCTGTTTCTAGGTCGCTCTGTTTCTAGGGGGTGTATCAGGCGCTCTGCTTCAGGGCGCTCTGTTTCTAGGCGCTCTCTGTCTCTAGGCGTCTGTCTCTAGGGTGGTATCGGGCGCTCTGTTTCAGGGCGCTCTGTTTCTAGGGCTCTGTCTCTAGGGCGCTCTGCTTTCTAGGCGCTCTGTTTTCTAGGGCGTGTATCAGGCACTCTCTGTTTCTAGGGGCTCTGTTTCAGGGCGTGTATCAGGCGCTCTGTTTTCTAGGGCGCTCTGTTTCTAGGGCGCTCTGTTTCTAGGGCGTGTATCAGGCGCCACTCTGTTTCTGGGGTGCTCTGTTTCTAGGCGCTCTGTTTCTGGGCGTGTATCAGGCGCTCTGTTTCTAGGCGCTCTGTTCTCTAGGGCATGGTATCAGGCGCCTGTTTCTAGGGCAAACCTTGGTATCAGGCGCTCTGTTTCTAGGGCGGCTCTGTTTTTAGGGCGCTCTGTTTTTCTAGGGCGTCTGTTTCTAGAGGATGATGTATCAGGCGCTCTGTTTCTAGGGCGCTCTGTTTCTAGGGCGTGCATCAGGGCTCTGTTTCTACGGCCCGCTCTGTTTCTAGGGGCCTGTTCTTGTGGGATGATCAGGCGCCGTTTTAGGGGCTCTGTTTCTAGGCGCCTGTTTCTAGGGCCGCTCTGTTAGGCGTGAACAGTGAACCTGCTGCCTGGGGGCCTGCTTCTAGGGCGTGTCATAGTGGCGCCTCGTCTAGGGGCGCCCGTTTCTAGGGCGCCCGTCTAGGGCGCTGTTTCTAGACGCTCTGTTTCTAGGGCATGGTATCGAAGGCGCTCTGTTTCTAGGGCGCTTGATTTTCAGGCGCTCTGTTTCTAGGGCGCTCTGTTATTAGGGCACTCTGTTTTTCTAGGGCTCTGTTTCTAGGGTGTGTATCAGGCGCTCTGTTCTAGTGGGCGCTCTGTTTCTGGGCGCTCTGTTTTCAGGCGCTCTGTTTCTAGGTGGTAAGGGCTCTGTTTCTAGGGCGCCTGTTCAGGGCGTGTATCTAGGGCGCTCTGTTCTAGGGCGCTCTGTTTCAAGGGCGCTCTGTTTCTCAGGGCGCTCTGTTTCTGGCGTCATGATCAGGAACCTCTGTTTCTAGGGCGCTCTGTTTCTACGGGCGGTATCAGCGCTCTGTTTCTAGGCGCTCTGTTTCTCAGGCGCGCTCTGTTTCTTGGGCGCTGTTTCTAGAGCGCCTGTTTCTAGGGCATGGTATCAGGCGCTCTGTTTCTAGGGCGCTCTGTTTCTAGGGCGCTCTGTTTCTAGGGGCGGTATCAGGCACTCTGTTTCCTAGGGCGCCTGTTTCTGAGGGCGTGTATCAGGGCGCTCTTGTTTCTAGGCGCTCTGTTTCTAGGGCGCTCTCTCTGTTTCTAGGTGCGCTCTGTTTCCTAGGGCGCTCTGTTTCTAGGCGTGTATCAGGCGCTCTGTTTCTAGGTCGTCTCTGTTTCTAGGTCGCTCTGTTTCTCAGGCGCTGCTCTAGGCGCTCTGTCTCTAGGGCGCTCTGTTTCTAGGGCGTGGTATCAGGCGCTCTGTTTCTAGGGCGCTCTGTTTCTAGGGCGCAGTGTTTTTGTGTCTTTTTTATGGGGGTAGATCAGCTTTAATATTTCAGATAGATTGTAACTTCCATCAATGTAATTGTCTGCATCACTTCCAATCCCCCAAATGTTTTTCTTCTCATATGTATGTATGTATACATGCATATATATATACACACATATATATACATACATATACACATATATATACATACATATACACACATATATACATACATATACACATATATACATACATATACATATATACATACATACATACATACATATATATATACATACATATACACATATATACATACATATACATATATACATACATACATACATATATATGCACATACATACATATATATATATATATACACACATACATATACACACACATCCATACACACACACATATATACACACACACACACACATTTCCTTATAAGTCAAGGGGTCTGAATACTCTTCGAATGCACTGCACATGGCAAAATACATATTTAAAATTGCACGCTCCCTCAAAATTTGAGACATCGTGTTGTGTGACAAAACTGCACATTTTAGAGTGGCCTTTTATTGTCCCAAGCACAAGGTGCACCTGTGTAATGATCATGCTGTTTAATCAGCTTCTTGATAGTGCCACACCTGTCAGGTGGATGGATTATCTTGGCAAAGGAGAAATGCTCACTAACAGGGATGTAAACAAATTTGTGCACAACATTTGAGAAATAAGCTTTTTGTGTGTATAGAACATTTCTGGGATCTTTTATTTCAGCTTATAAAACATGGGACCAACACTTTACATATTGTGTTCATAGTTTTATTCAGTGTACATTATTAGCCTAAATTATGACTATCCAATCTACTCATCACATTATGAATAGTACGCTATCTTATATAAGTCTGAAAATGTGGTGATGCATGGAATGCTTTACTATAAAGGTGCATTTTTATGGTGGGAATGTGCTTCCCCAAACTTGAAACTCACGCGCCGCCTATGCACAGGCTGGTGATTTTGCTGTTCGTTACTCGTCTTGTCGGCTGAGGAAAAGTAAAATGTGGACAGTTGTTCTAACATCTTCAAAACGCACGGTAAGGACACACGTCATTGCATCCTCGACTTGTATGTTCTGTTAAGATTAATTACCATAATCTAAAATGTGATTTCTGTCATTCTGAGCACTGTTGGAGGACGCCCTAATCAGGTTACACACCCAATGCATATGGGTCCAGTAAATTTATCAAAAGTCCGGTAAATTAAAATGCTGCCGGTCAAATGTCCGGTAAATTAAAATGCTGCCGGTCAAATGTCTGGTAAATTAAAATGCTGCCGGTCAAATCTCTGGTAAATTAAAATGCTGCCAGTCAAATGTCCGGTAAATTAAAATGCTGCTGGTCAAATGTTCCTAATGGAAACCCGGGTCTTTCTGCTGGGCTGTACACTACTTAGAGAGTTGAATGATTCTACTTCTTTGATTGAAACTTTTGGTCCGTTGCAGGTAGAAATGCAGCCTAATGAATGGAGCTGAATGGAGCTGAATGGAGCTGAATGGAGCTGAAACGATTCACGTTAGCCCTGGTCAAAAGTAGTGCACTATAGGCAATAGGTTGCCAGTTGGGACACAGTGTTGACAGAATGCCTGTAGTACACAATAGGTTGCCAGTTGGGACACAGTGTTGACAGAATGCCTGTAGTAGACAATAGGTTGCCAGTTGGGACACAGTGTTGACAGAATGCCTGTAGTACACAATAGGTTGCCAGTTGGGACACAGTGTTGACAGAATGCCTGTAGTACACAATGGGTTGCCAGTTGGGACACAGTGTTGACAGAATGCCTGTAGTACACAATAGGTTGCCAGTTGGGACACAGTGTTGACAGAATGCCTGTAGTAGACAATAGGTTGCCAGTTGGGACACAGTGTTGACAGAATGCCTGTAGTACACAATAGGTTGCCAGTTGGGACACAGTGTTGACAGAATGCCTGTAGTACACAATAGGTTGCCAGTTGGGACACAGTGTTGACAGAATGCCATGTAGTACACAATAGGTTGCCAGTTGGGACACAGTGTTGACAGAATGCCTGTAGTACACAATAGGTTGCCAGTTGGGACACAGTGTTGACAGAATGCCTGTAGTACACAATAGGTTGCCAGTTGGGACACAGTGTTGACAGAATGCCTGTAGTACACAATAGGTTGCCAGTTGGGACACAGTGTTGACAGAATGCCTGTAGTAGACAATAGGTTGCCAGTTGGGACACAGTGTTGACAGAATGCCTGTAGTAGACAATAGGTTGCCAGTTGGGATGCAGTGTTGACAGAATGCCTGTAGTAGACAATAGGTTGCCAGTTGGGATGCAGTGTTGACAGAATGCCTGTAGTACAATAGGTTGCCAGTTGGGACACAGTGTTGACAGAATGCCTGTAGTAGACAATAGGTTGCCAGTTGGGATGCAGTGTTGACAGAATGCCTGTAGTACACAATAGGTTGCCAGTTGGGACACAGTGTTGACAGAATGCCTGTAGTAGACAATAGGTTGCCAGTTGGGATGCAGTGTTGACAGAATGCCTGTAGTACACAATAGGTTGCCAGTTGGGACACAGTGTTGACAGAATGCCTGTAGTAGACAATAGGTTGCCAGTTGGGACACAGTGTTGACAGAATGCCTGTAGTAGACAATAGGTTGCCAGTTGGGACACAGTGTTGACAGAATGCCTGTAGTAGACAATAGGTTGCCAGTTGGGACACAGTGTTGACAGAATGCCTGTAGTAGACAATAGGTTGCCAGTTGGGACACAGTGTTGACAGAATGCCTGTAGTGAGACAATAGGTTGCCAGTTGGGATGCAGTGTTGACAGAATGCCTGTAGTACACAATAGGTTGCCAGTTGGGACACAGTGTTGACAGAATGCCTGTAGTAGACAATAGGTTGCCAGTTGGGACGCAGTGTTGACAGAATGCCTGTAGTAGACAATAGGTTGCCAGTTGGGATGCAGTGTTGACAGATCATGAACATGACTTAGGCTCTCTTTACACTAACAACATGTAAGTAAGATCTGCCAAATAGAAAGCGGTTTCAAACTATATGATACATGGCAACCTACCTATAATAGTGCTAGGGGCCCTAAAATGACTTGCGATGCGTGCACAATCACAATACAGATGTTTGCGTTGAACACGCAGCGGACGGAGGAGTATGGCGATCTCAACAGGCCTGCTATTTTTAGATATCTATGCAGGTCAGCAATCTAGAGGGGTTTTGTCGCTGGTTAAAAAGTGTCACAGACACTTCATCTAAGATTAGACTCCATCGCTCCGTCTAGTCTGTCTTCATAACTACCACAGCAGAGAGACTGTCAACCAGGCTAGTCTGTCTTCATAACTGGCACAGCAGAGAGACTGTCAACCAAGCTAGTCTGTCTTCATAACTACCACAGCAGAGAGACTGTCAACCAGGCTAGTCTGTCTTCATAACTAGCACAGCAGAGACTGTCAACCAAGCTAGTCTGTCTTCATGAACTGGCACAGCAGAGAGACTGTCAACCAGGCTAGTCTGTCTTCATAATTGACACCGCAGACTGTCAACCAGGCTAGTCTGTCTTCATAACTGACACCGCAGACTGTCAACCAGGCTAGTCTGTCTTCTATGATTGACACAGCGAGAGACTGTCAACCAGGCTAGTCTGTCTTCATAACTGGCACAGCAGACTGTCAACCAGGCTAGTCTGTCTTCGATAATTGCACACCGCAGACTGTAGCCAGGCTAGTCTGCTTCTAGTTAGTGAGGACAGACTAGCCTGGTGAGTCTGCTGTGCTAGTTATGAGGATAGACTGTCAACCAGGCTAGTCTGTCTTCATAACTAGCACAGCAGACTGTCGAACCAGGCTAGTCTGTCCTCATAACTAGCACAGCAGACTGTCAACCAGGCTAGTCTGTCCTCATAACTAGCACAGCAGAGAGACTGTCAACCAGGCTAGTCTGTCCTCATAACTAGCACAGCAGAGAGACTGTCAACCAGGCTAGTCTGTCCTCATATCTGCACAGCAGACGGTCAACCAGGCTAGTCTGTCCTCATATCTAGCACAGCAGACTGTCAACCAGGCTAGTCTGTCTTCATAACTAGCACAGCAGACTGTCAACCAGGCTAGTCTGTCCTCATAACTAGCACAGCAGAGAGACTGTCAACCAGGCTAGTCTGTCCTCTAACTAGTTTTCAGCAGAGAGACTGTCAACCAGGCTAGTCTGTCCTCATATCTAGCACAGCAGACGGTCAACCAGGCTAGTCTGTCCTCATATCTAGCACAGCAGACTGTCAACCAGGCTAGTCTGTCCTCATAACTAGCACACAGCAGAGACTGTCAACCAGGCTAGTCTGTCCTCATAACTAGCACAGCAGAGAGACTGTCAACTCAGGCTAGTCTGTCCTCTATAACTAGCACAGCAGAGAGACTGTCAACCAGGCTAGTCTGTCCTCATATCTAGCACAGACGGTCAACCAGGCTAGTCTGTCTCATATCTAGCACAGCAGACGGTCAACCAGGCTAGTCTGTCTTCATAACTAGCACAGCAGACGGTCAACCAGGCTAGTCTGTCCTCATAACTAGCACAGCAGACGGTCAACCAGGCTAGTCTGTCCTCATAACTAGCACAGCAGACGGTCAACCAGGCTAGTCTGTCCTCATAACTAGCACAGCAGACGGTCAACCAGGCTAGTCTGTCTTCATAACTAGCACAGCAGACGGTCAACCAGGCTAGTCTGTCCTCATATCTAGCACTGCAGACGGTCAACCAGGCTAGTCTGTCTTCATAACTAGCACAGCAGACTGTCAACCAGGCTAGTCTGTCCTCATAACTAGCACAGCAGAGAGACTGTCAACCAGGCTAGTCTGTCCTCATATCTAGCACAGCAGACGGTCAACCAGGCTAGTCTGTCCTCATCATCTAAGCACAGCAGACTGTCAACCAGGCTAGTCTGTCCTCATAACTAGCACAGCAGAGAGACTGTCAACCAGGCTAGTCTGTCCTCATAACTAGCACAGCAGAGAGACTGTCAACCAGGCTAGTCTGTCCTCATAACTAGCACAGCAGAGAGACTGTCAACCAGGCTAGTCTGTCCTCATCTAGCACAGCAGACGGTCAACCAGGCTGGTCTGTCCTCATATCTAGCACAGCAGACGGTCAACCAGGCTGGTCTGTCTTCATAACTAGCACAGCAGACGGTCAACCAGGCTAGTCTGTCCTCATAACTAGCACAGCAGAGAGACTGTCAACCAGGCTAGTCTGTCCTCATATCTAGCACAGCAGACGGTCAACCAGGCTAGTCTGTCCTCATATCTAGCACAGCAGACGGTCAACCAGGCTAGTCTGTCCTCATAACTAGCACAGCAGACTGTCAACCAGGCTAGTCTGTCTTCATAACTAGCACAGCAGACTGTCAACCAGGCTAGTCTGTCTTCATAACTAGCACAGCAGACGGTCAACCAGGCTAGTCTGTCCTCATATCTAGCACAGCAGACTGTCAACCAGGCTAGTCTGTCCTCATAACTAGCACAGCAGAGAGACTGTCAACCAGGCTAGTCTGTCTTCATATCTAGCACAGCAGACTGTCAACCAGGCTAGTCTGTCCTCATAACTAGCACAGCAGAGAGACTGTCAACCAGGCTAGTCTGTCCTCATATCTAGCACAGCAGACGGTCAACCAGGCTAGTCTGTCCTCATAACTAGCACAGCAGACTGTCAACCAGGCTAGTCTGTCTTCATAACTAGCACAGCAGACTGTCAACCAGGCTAGTCTGTCTTCATAACTAGCACAGCAGAGAGACTGTCAACCAGGCTAGTCTGTCCTCATAACTAGCACAGCAGAGACTGTCAACCAGGCTAGTCTGTCCTCATATCTAGCACAGCAGACGGTCAACCAGGCTAGTCTGTCCTCATATCTAGCACAGCAGACTGTCAACCAGGCTAGTCTGTCCTCATAACTAGCACAGCAGAGAGACTGTCAACCAGGCTAGTCTGTCCTCATAACTAGCACAGCAGAGAGACTGTCAACCAGGCTAGTCTGTCCTCATAACTAGCACAGCAGAGAGACTGTCAACCAGGCTAGTCTGTCCTCATATCTAGCACAGCAGACGGTCAACCAGGCTAGTCTGTCCTCATATCTAGCACAGCAGACGGTCAACCAGGCTAGTCTGTCTTCATAACTAGCACGAGCAGACGGTCAACCAGGCTAGTCTGTCCTCATAACTAGCACAGCAGACGGTCAACCAGGCTAGTCTGTCCTCATAACTAGCACAGCAGACGGTCAACCAGGCTAGTCTGTCCTCATAACTAGCACAGCAGACCCGGTCAACCAGGCTAGTCTGTCTTCATAACTAGCACAGCAGACGGTCAACCAGGCTAGTCTGTCCTCATATCTAGCACAGCAGACGGTCAACCAGGCTAGTCTGTCTTCATAACTAGCACAGCAGAGAGACTGTCAACCAGGCTAGTCTGTCCTCATATCTAGCACAGCAGAGACTGTCAACCAGGCTAGTCTGTCCTCATATCTAGCACAGCAGACGGTCAACCAGGCTAGTCTGTCCTCATATCTAGCACAGCAGACTGTCAACCAGGCTAGTCTGTCCTCATAACTAGCACAGCAGAGAGACTGTCAACCAGGCTAGTCTGTCCTCATAACTAGTACAGCAGAGAGACTGTCAACCAGGCTAGTCTGTCCTCATAACTAGCACAGCAGAGAGACTGTCAACCAGGCTAGTCTGTCCTCATATCTAGCACAGCAGACGGTCAACCAGGCTAGTCTGTCCTCATATCTAGCACAGCAAGAGACGGTCAACCAGGCTAGTCTGTCTTCATAACTAGCACAGCAGACGGTCAACCAGGCTAGTCTGTCTCATAACTAGCACAGCAGAGAGACGGTCAACCAGGCTAGTCTGTCCTCATATCTAGCACAGCAGACGGTCAACCAGGCTAGTCTGTCCTCATATCTAGCACAGCAGACGGTCAACCAGGCTAGTCTGTCCTCATAACTAGCAGCAGCAGACTGTCAACCAGGCTAGTCTGTCTTCATAACTAGCACAGCAGACGGTCAACCAGGCTAGTCTGTCCTCATAACTAGCACAGCAGACGGTCAACCAGGCTAGTCTGTCCTCATATCTAGCACAGCAGACTGTCAACCAGGCTAGTCTGTCCTCATAACTAGCACAGCAGAGAGACTGTCAGTCAAGAACAGGAACTGCCATGTTTTTTTATAGGAAAATCTGTTATTTTCAACGAACCAGTTTCACAGCCCCTGACAGACAGAGACAGGAGAGGAACAACAAGGTCTCTATCCAAGGTCTCTATCCAAGGTCTCTATCCAAGGTCTCTATCCAAGGTCTCTATCCAAGGTCTCTATCCAAGGTCTCTATCCAAGGTCTCTATCCAAGGTCTCTATCCAAGGTCTCTATCCAAGGTCTCTATCCATGGTCTCTATCCATGGTCTCTATCCAAGGTCTCTATCCATGGTCTCTATCCAAGGTCTCTATCCAAGGTCTCTATCCAAGGTCTCTATCCAAGGTCTCTATCCAAGGTCTCTATCCAAGGTCTCTATCCATGGTCTCTATCCATGGTCTCTATCCAAGGTCTCTATCCAAGGTCTCTATCCAAGGTCTCTATCCAAGGTCTCTATCCATGGTCTCTATCCAAGGTCTCTATCCAAGGTCTCTATCCAAGGTCTCTATCCAAGGTCTCTATCCAAGGTCTCTATCCAAGGTCTCTATCCAAGGTCTCTATCCAAGGTCTCTATCCATGGTCTCTATCCAAGGTCTCTATCCAAGGTCTCTATCCAAGGTCTCTATCCAGGGTCTCTATCCAAGGTCTCTATCCAAGGTCTCTATCCAAGGTCTCTATCCAAGGTCTCTATCCAAGGTCTCTATCCAAGGTCTCTATCCATGGTCTCTATCCAAGGTCTCTATCCAAGGTCTCTATCCAAGGTCTCTATCGAAGGTCTCTATCCAAGGTCTCTATCCAAGGTCTCTATCCAAGGTCTCTATCCAAGGTCTCTATCCAAGGTCTCTATCCAAGGTCTCTATCCATGGTCTCTATCCAAGGTCTCTATCCAAGGTCTCTATCCATGGTCTCTATCCAAGGTCTCTATCCATGGTCTCTATCCAAGGTCTCTATCCAAGGTCTCTATCCAAGGTCTCTATCCAAGGTCTCTATCCATGGTCTCTATCCATGGTCTCTATCCAAGGTCTCTATCCAAGGTCTCTATCCAAGGTCTCTATCCAAGGTCTCTATCCAAGGTCTCTATCCAAGGTCTCTATCCAAGGTCTCTATCCATGGTCTCTATCCAAGGTCTCTATCCAAGGTCTCTATCCAAGGTCTCTATCCATGGTCTCTATCCAAGGTCTCTATCCAAGGTCTCTATCCAAGGTCTCTATCCAAGGTCTCTATCCAAGGTCTCTATCCAAGGTCTCTATCCAAGGTCTCTATCCAAGGTCTCTATCCAAGGTCTCTATCCAAGGTCTCTATCCAAGGTCTCTATCCAAGGTCTCTATCCAAGGTCTCTATCCAAGGTCTCTATCCAAGGTCTCTATCCAAGGTCTCTATCCATGGTCTCTATCCAAGGTCTCTATCCAGGTCTCTATCCAAGGTCTCTATCCAAGGTCTCTATCCAAGGTCTCTATCCATGGGTGCGTCGCAAATGGCTCCCTTTCCCCATATAGTGCACTTGGGCTGTGGTCAAAGGGGTGCCATTTGGGGCGCAGGCCATGTAACCTCTTGCTCCTGACATCTGATCAGTTATGACTGAAACTATCATCATCATCACAACACCCACAGTATGACTCAAATGCAGACCCTCCTACATGTGTAGTTGTTTTCTGTGGTGTGCAGCAAAGCCACAGATTGCGACATCTACATCCAGCCGATGTAGGCCTTACTCTAAAAAAGTTTGCAATGTGGTTACTTCATCTCTAGCTTTTACTGTTTCACTGCTGTGCTGATGACACATTTCAAAGACTGTTTAGTGGTAGCTTGTGTTGTGATGCATTTCTACAAATGACACTGTCATCTCACTTAATAATAAACAAGAGGGTATGTTTGTAAAACACTGCCGGGGGAATCCATTGTCTGATTCAAATGTGATATCTGGGTGATTTTAGGAATTAGACCCCTTAGTAATTCGTCTTAAGTGACACTGCTAGCTGGATAACAGCAAAAACTACAAAAAAAAGGCTATAGTTTTGGGTTTGTTTGGTTTAGGAGTGGCAAGGGCAAAGACTGCTCTACCAAGACTCAGTTGGTAGAGCATGGCGTTCTGTAACGCCAGGGTTGTGGGTTCGATTCCCACGGGGCCAGTATGAAAAATTTAGACACTCACTAACTGTAAGTTCGCTCTGGATAAGAGCGTCTGCTAAATGACTAAAATGTAAAATGGGTAGATTCCGGGAGAACACTGATCAGTAAACAGCTAGCAGGAATATCCTCCAGATATAGACAGCAACTAAACAAGTAGCTAGCCATGTACAGTCCATTTTCTACGACTAGCTAGTTAAGTTAGCTAGCCATATAGCAAAATTATGTTTGCAATACAGCCATTGACAAGTTCAATACTAGATAGCTAGGTTCGCTTGATTATCAGTAGAGTGCATCTAGCCAGGTCTGACTTACTGTAAAATTATTTGGTTAACTAACTAGCGATCAAGTTAGGCCCACGCTCGCTAACTAGTTACTGACTAGGTAGCTAACTGTTAGCCTAGTTAGTGTGAACAGGGTTTGGTGCGATGTGTGTATCTGTTTAGCTTCATCGACGAACCAATGTAGGTAATACACTAACCAGTTGACGTTATTCATTTTTATATTGTACGTGACGTTGACTTTACACAGCTTGAATAAATTAATCATGGGGATTAGTTGGGTAGGCCTGAAACATGTACCTGTTATCCTAGCTAGCTGCACATCGTTATGCTAACTAGCTAACATTAGCTAGCTGCCTTCCTGGCGTTGTCGTCGTAGTTGACAATCGATTATAAAATATAACATTAGCATTATAAACGGCGAACACAAGTTAGCTAGATAAAGCTAACATATTTAGTTACGGTTTTGGATAGCAACGCTCACTGGTGTCGCAGCTATTGTTAGCTAACTAGCCACCTAGTTAACGTTAGCTAGAACAGGCAGATTCACCGGCGTCGGCTAGCTGTAAGCTGTTATGTCAACCAATTACCTAACGTGGTTAATGCCTGGGTTGTTTGGTGAGTTAGATAGGCAATCAAAATGCAGTTCTTGTAATATGTACATTTAGCTAACTTTTGCTAACCAGCTATATAACTAATTGGCCTAGCTTCCTACGGTATCACAAGACGTTACCTAACTAGCTAATGTGTGTTAACGCTAACACTGTTAGCTCGTTGCTAACTATCAGTTCATTTGTTGCTGTGGCCTAACGAGGGAACTTTTTACGATAAATTGTCGTTGGTAAAACAAAAAAAAGTTGTAAATACAAAGTAGACTTGATAACGTTAGCTATGTCTACAAATTAACAAAAACATAATTGTTTGTTTGCATTAACCAAATACTAAAAATAATACGACAACAGGGTAAGCTCCTTAATCCGCAACGTTACTGTCGAGATCGATGCACATTTCTTTGAATTCATTTTTCACTAACCTATTCGGCAAAACAAACCATTAACGAAGTGGGGGAAAGCGTGTACCTTCTCCGGTTGGTTTAAGACGGGGAAATTCCAACCTCATTGTTTTTTTAAATGTAATTTCCTTCATTCCATTTTTCCTTCCTCTCTCTCCTGTGGCCGTTGTCTCTTTAGCTAAACCTCGCCAGTCAGGTAGCGAACGAACGGAACATTTTTCTACCGCTGCGCTGTTTCCTGCCACAGCTAAGTTGTTAAACTAGCGTAACTTGGTTTGGAGAATAGCTAGTCATTGGCCGTGTTCGAGAGCATCAAAACGACTGCCAACTGACTGATCTACAAATCAGACTGCATCATAAATAACGACTCATTGTTATTTGTAGATCGGTCAGTCACAATTTATCAGTGATACATTGCTGTGGGGGGGGACCCTGTGCATCTGCTCAGAAGGGAGGGAGCTGTGAAGTCAGGGGAGCCTGGGCGGTGGACTTTGGGTTCCCTTTGGGGGTCCCCAAAATGAAATACCTACTTTTTGAAAATAAAAATGAACATAAACACAGTTATTTATTTTGCTCCATGTCAAGTAGGTATGTACTCAATCATCAAGTTTGTTGACGACACAACGGTGGTAGGCCTGATTACCAACAACGATGAGAGAGCCTACAGGGAGGAGGTGAGAGCCCTGGCTGAGTGGTGCCAGGAAAATAACCTCTCCCTCAACGTCAACAAAACGAAGGAACTGATCATGGACTACAGGAGACAGCAGGAGAGTACGCCCCATCAACATCGATGGGGCCGCAGTGGAGAGGGTTAAAAGCTTCAAGTTCCTCGGGGTGCACATCACTGACAACCTGAAATGGTGCCTTCACACAGACATCAATGTGAAGAAGGCACAACAGCACCTCTTCAGCCTACACAATACCCCATAATGTCAAAGTGGTATTATGTTTTTAGAAATGTGTACAAATTAATTAAAAATGAGAAGTATTCAACCCCTTTGTTATGGCAAGCCTAAATATGTTCAGAAGTACAAATTTGCTTAACAAGTCACATAATACGTTGCAGGACTCACTGTGTGCAATAATAGTGTTTGACATGATTTTGAATGACTTCCTCATCTCTGTACCCTGACACATAAGGTCCCTCAGTCGAGCAGTTTTACATTTCAAACACAGAAAAAATTATAATTGGGATGGTGTATCAATACACCCAGTCAGTACAAAGATACAGGCGTCCATGCTAATTCAGGAAGGAAACCGCTCAGCGATTTCACCATGAGGCCAATGGTGACTTTAAAACAATTACAGAGTTTAATGTCTGTGATAGGAGAAAACGGAGGATGGATCAACAACATTGTAGTTACTCCACAATACTAACCTAATTGACAGAGTGAAAAAAAGAATGAAGCCTGTACGGAATAAAAAATTGTGTCTGCGTTACAGATTTGACTTAAATCTGTTGAAAATCTATGGCAAGACCTGAAAATGGTTGTCTAGCAATGATCAAAGCTTGAATTTAAAAAATAAATAATAATGGGCAAATATTGAAAGCTCTTAGAGACTTACCCAGAAAGACTCACAGCTGTAATCGCTGCCAAAGGTGCTTCTACAAAGTATTGACTCAGGGGTGTGAATACTTACAGTATGTCAATTAGATATTTCGTATTTCATTTTCAATGCATTTGCAAAAACTTCTAAAACATGTTTTCACTTTGTCATTATGGGTATATGTAGATGGGTGAGAGAAAAAAAGAATCCATTTTGAATTCAGGCTGTAACACAACAAAATGTGGAATAAGTCAAGAGGTATGAATACTATCTCAAGGGACTGTACAGTGCATTCGGAAAGTATTCAGACCCCCTTGACTTTTTCCCATTTTGTTACGTTGACAGACTTATTCTAAATTGATTAAATTGTTTTTCCCCCTCTATCACACAATACCCTATAATGACAAAGCAAAACAGGTTTTTAGGGACATTTTGCAAATGTGTAACAAAACCCCGGAAATATCACATTTACATAAGTATTCAGACCCTTTCCTCTGTACTTTGTTGAAGCACCTTTGGCAGCGATTACAGCCTTGAGTCTTCTTGGGTATGACTCTACAAGCTTTGGCACACCTGTATTTGGGGAGTTTCTCCCATTCTTTTCTGCAGATCCTCTCAAGCTCTGTCAGGTTGGATGGGGAGCGTCGCTGCACAGCTATTTACAGGTCTCTCCAGAGATGTTCGATCGGGTTCAAGTCCGGGCCACTCAAGGACATTCAGAGACTTGTCCCGAAGCCACTCCTCGTTGTCTTGGCTGTGTGCTTAGGGTCATTGTCCTGTTGAAAGGGGTGAACCTTCGCCCGGGTCTGAGGTCCTGAGCGCTCTGGAGCAGGTTTTCATCAAGGATCTCTCTGTACTATGCTCCGTTCATCTTTCCCTCAAGCCTGAGTTCTCAGTCCCTGCCGCTGAAGTCTCTCAGTCCCTGCCGCTGAAAAACATCCCCACAGCATGATGCTGCCCCACCATGCTTCACCGTAGGGATGGTGCCAGGTTTCCTCCAGAAGTGACGCTTGGCATTCAGGCCAAAGAGTTCAATCTTGGTTTCATCAGACCAGAGAATCTTGTTTCTCATAGTCTGAGACTCCTTAAGGTGCCTTTTGGCAAACTCCAAGTGGGCTGTCATGTGCCTTTTACCGAGGAGTGGCTTCTGTCTGGCCACTCTACCATAAAGGCCTGATTGGTGGAGTGCTGCAGAGATGGTTGTCCTTCTGGAAGGTTCTCCCATCTCCACAGAGGAACGCTGGAGCTCTGTCAGAGTGACCATCAGGTTCTTGCTCACATCCCTGACCAAGGCCCTTCTCCCCCGATTGCTCACTTTGGCCGGGCGGCCAGCTCTTCGGAAAAGTCTTGTGGTGCCAAACTTCTTCCATTTAAGAATGATGGAGGCCACTGTGTTCTTGGGGACCTTCAATGCTGCAGACATTTTTGGTACCCTTCCCCAGATCTGTGCCTCGACAAAATCCTATCTCGGAGCTCTATGGACAATTCCTTCGACCTCATGACTTGGTTTTTGCTCTGACGTGCACTGTCAACTGTGGGACCTTCCACAAGCTTCCCACAATAAGTTGGGTGAATTTTGGCCCATTCCTCCTGACAGAGCTGGTGTAACTGAGTCAGGTTGGTAGGCCTCCTTGCTCGCACACGCTTTTTCAGTTCTGCCCACACATTTTCTATAGGATTGAGGTCAGGGATTTGTGATGGCCACTCCAATACCTTTACTTTGTTGTCCTTAAGCCATTTTGCCACAACATTGGAAGTATGCTTGGGGTCATTGTCCAATTGGAAGACCCATTTGCGACCAAAATTTAACTTCCTGACTGATGTCTTGAGATGTTGCTTCAATATATCCACATAATCTTCCTTCCTCATGATGCCATCTATTTTGTGAAGTGCACCAGTCCCTCCTGCAGCAAAGCACCCCCACAGCATGGATGCTGCCTCCCCCGTGCTTCATGGTTGGGATGGTGTTCTTCGGCTTGCAAGCAACCTCCCTTTCCCTCCAAACATAACGATGGTCATTATGGCCAAACAGTTCTATTTTTGCTTCATCAGACCAGAGGACATTTCTCCAAAAAGTACGACCTTTGTCCCCATGTGCAGTTGCAAACCGTAGTATGGCTTTTTTATGGCGGTTTTGGAGCAGTGGCTTCTTCCTTGCTGAGTGGCCTTTCAGGTTATGTCGATATAGGACTTGTTTTACTGTGGATATAGATACTTTTGTACCTGTTTCCTCCAGCATCTTCACAAGGTCCTTTGCTGTTGTTCGGGATTGATTTGCACTTTTCCGCACCAAAGTCGTTCATCTCTAGGAGACAGAACGCGTCTCCTTCCTGAGCGGTATGACGGCTGCGTGGTCCCATGGGGTTTATACTTGCGTACTGTTGTTTGTACAGATGAACGTGGTATCTTCAGGCATTTGGAAATTGCTCCCAAGGATGAACAAGACTTGTGGAGGTCTACCATTTTTTTCTGAGGTCTTGGCTGATTTCTTTTGATTTTCCCATGATGTCAAGCAAGAGGCACTGCGTTTGAAGGTAGGCCTTGAAATACATCCACAGGTATACCTCCAATTGACTCAAATTATGTCCATTAGCCTATCTGAAGCTTCAAAGCCATGACATAATTTTCTGGAATTTTCCAAGCTGTTTAAAGGCACAGTCAATGTAATGTATTACTGTACTGTTGGAGCTAGGAACACGAGCATTTCGCTAGGTATTACTGCACTGTTGGAGCTAGGAACACGAGCATTTAGCTAGGTATTACGGTACTGTTGGAGCTAGAAACACAAGCATTTAGCTAGGTATTACTGCACTGTTGGAGCTAGAAACACAAGCATTTAGCTAGATATTACTGTACTGTTGGAGCTAGAAACACAAGCATTTAGCTAGGTATTACTGTGTTGTTGGAGCTAGAAACACAAGCATTTAGCTAGGTATTACGGTACTGTTGGAGCTAGAAACACAAGCATTTAGCTAGGTATTACTGTGTTGTTGGAGCTAGAAACACAAGCATTTAGCTAGATATTACTGTACTGTTGGAGCTAGAAACACAAGCATTTAGCTAGGTATTACTGTGTTGTTGGAGCTAGAAACACAAGCATTTAGCTAGGTATTACTGTACTGTTGGAGCTAGAAACACTGAGCATTTAGCTGGGTATTACTGCACTGTTGGAGCTAGAAACACAAGCATTTAGCTGGGTATTACAGTACTGTTGGAGCTAGAAACACAAGCATTTAGCTGGGTATTACTGTACTGTTGGAGCTAGAAACACAAGCATTTAGCTAGGTATTACTGTACTGTTGGAGCTAGAAACACGAGCATTTAGCTAGGTATTACTGTGTTGTTGGAGCTAGAAACACAAGCATTTAGCTAGGGTATTACTGTGTTGTTGGAGATAGAAACACAAGCATTTAGCTAGGTATTACGGTACTGTTGGAGCTAGAAACACGAGCATTTAGCTAGGTATTACTGTACTGTTGGAGCTAGAAACACAAGCATTTAGCTAGGTATTACTGTACTGTTGGAGCTAGAAACACAAGCATTTAGCTAGGTATTACTGTACTGTTGGAGCTAGGAACACAAGCATTTAGCTAGGTATTACTGTACTGTTGGAGCTAGGAACACAAGCATTTAGTTAGGTATTACAGTACTGTTGGAGCTAGAAACACAAGCATTTAGCTAGGTATTACTGTACTGTTGGAGCTAGAAACACAAGCATTTAGCTAGGTATTACTGTGTTGTTGGAGCTAGAAACACAAGCATTTAGCTAGGTATTACTGTACTGTTGGAGCTAGAAACACAAGCATTTAGCTAGGTATTACTGTGTTGTTGGAGCTAGAAACACAAGCATTTAGCTAGGTATTACTGTACTGTTGGAGCTAGAAACACAAGCATTTAGCTAGGTATTACTGTACTGTTGGAGCTAGAAACACAAGCATTTAGCTAGGTATTACTGTGTTGTTGGAGCTAGAAACACAAGCATTTAGCTAGGTATTACTGTACTGTTGGAGCTAGAAACACAAGCATTTAGCTAGGTATTACTGTACTGTTGGAGCTAGAAACACAAGCATTTAGCTAGGTATTACTGTGTTGTTGGAGCTAGAAACACAAGCATTTAGCTAGATATTACTGTACTGTTGGAGCTAGAAACACAAGCATTTAGCTAGGTATTACTGTGTTGTTGGAGCTAGAAACACAAGCATTTAGCTAGGTATTACTGTACTGTTGGAGCTAGAAACACAAGCATTTAGCTGGGTATTACTGTACTGTTGGAGCTAGAAACACAAGCATTTCGCTGCACCTGCGATAACATCTGCAAATCTGTGTACGCGACCAATAAACTTGGATTTGATTCGTTCTATTATTTACTATTTATTATAAACTGGGTGGTTCGAACCCTGAATGCTGTATTGGCTGACAGTCAGTGGTACCACGGATATGACAAAACATTTATTTTTACTGCTCTAATTACGTTGGTAACCAGTGTGTAATAAGCCCTAGGGGTGTGGTTATGGCCAATATACCCACGCTAAGGGCTGTATCCAGGCACTCCGCGTTGCATCGTGCTTAAGAACAGCCCTTAGCCGTGGTATATTGGCCATATACCACACCCCCTAGGGCCTTATTGCTTAATTCTACTCGCGTGACCAAGTCACTACCCACTTTATATTTGTAAATACAGTCTATTATTACAATGCTACTAACCTCTTCTGTTACTTAGTCTTTTTTATTTGACTCTTATTAGTGATTCAAGCGGGCGTATTACAGCTGTGAGGGTGGATTGAAGAGTTTTGGAACGCTTTATGTGGCGTGTACAACTGAGATTTAAATAATTTACAGAAACAGATTTCGACAAAATGACGTCCCAGAATTCAAGATGACCGGAAAATACCAATAAACTAAAGCTGAAAATATTTCACAAATCTTAACATAAACCATTAACATAAACCACTAGTCAAATTCCCAGAATTGGTATATAAACTCAATACATTAAGTAATGACGTTAAGAATTATTACCTGCTGCATTTAAAGATAGCCAACCTACAGCACTAGACTAAAGTTCACTTGCGTCATCCTTGTGGTGTTGAGAGATAAACGTGGTAATGCTTTTACTGATTGCAGGAAGATATTTCCCCACCACGATCGAAAGTGCTTTCTTTCTTATCAACTGATCTTCTGTCCTTTCTGTCATCCTGTGAACCCGTTCATTGCTGCTTGCAGCTATATTTATTGTTGCTATTGATATTGATTGATGTACTGCGTTGTTGAGGGAGCTGGCACACAAGCATGTCGCTGTACCTTTATGCCTGCTGTAAACTGTTTGTGATTAATACAATTTGATTTGATGATGACCTCTAGGACATAATGCACCAGCCTATTATGCTTTGCAAGTTAGCAATAGTACAATTGCAAGAGGATGTGACCTGTTGGTCAGTGTTATCAAACCATTTGCTGGTTTATCACTGAATGCTGCTCAGAACGCAGACTTGTGTTTTTGTTGCGTAGCTGTGAGGTCACAAACTCATGAGGTAGTTTCCACTCTGCTGCTGTCTAGAGGGACGGAGTTCATACCAAGCTGTGAACAGACAGACAGGTGGACATTATTTCCTGAGCAGGAGCAGGACCTGACTGACATTAGGTTTGTGGATAGCCTTTTTCTTGGTCCTAGTCTGAGCCAACCTTTGACCTTTAGTTGTGGAAGGAGCATGTCGTTATTTCAAATTGATTAGTTTAGATCCCTCAAACTCAACTCTGGACCCCGAAGTGAATTCCACTGCGTTTTTCATTGTTCCCCTCTAATCAGGGACTGATTTAGACCTGGGACACCAGGTGGGAGCAATTTAATTATCAGGTAGAACAGAAACCCAGCAGGCTCCAGACCTCGTGGGTCAGAGTTGAATACCCCTGGTTTGGCATTTAGCTTCGGCCGTTTCATTTATAACAAGTGGTTGTTTCGTGACCCATTTCAGGGTCGCTGCTATTCCTCCATCAACTCAGGCCATGTGGACCAAACAAGCCGGTCCGGGCCACAGCTTCAGCCTGACATGTGAGTTCGTCTGCCTGCCTGCAGCCCAGCCACGCCACGCCATGCAGTGGTGGAAGGATGGCACGGGTCCTACTGAACGCTAGCTCCACCCTGCCCAACATTACTCTGTATCTACATGTGGAGTGGAGATGGGGAGAAGGGACAGTGGGAACTACTAATGCCCTGGGTACCAGAGCTGTTATCATGTGGTGGGAGGTCATTTATTGAACATGCTGTGCTCCTATGTAACGGAGGTGGTTCAGTGAACCACACTTACTTGAGGGGAGTAACGTTGCCTGTCACCTATAGCCCAATGCCGGTATTCCATTTCACAGCTAGCAGGCTTTAGCTCTGTGGAGACAGGTTTCATGACTGATACAAATCATATGATAATAGATACATTTAGTCCAGAAATAAGGATTACAAAAACATTGTGTCTGGCTGGCCTCTTCTTTCAGACCTCCCAATCCTGACCTCCCAACTCCTGACCTCCCAACTCCTGACCTCCCAACTCCTGAGCCCACGGTCGAGCCAAAGCCTGGAATGTGTGAGGTGCGTGGCGTTGGGGTGTCCAGCCAAGGTTAGATGAAACGTTTCCATCCCATGGTTCAACCGTATAGTCCACTGCCCAGTATCATTTATATGAATGAGAATAGTGTACTATGATTTTAATTCTCTCTCTCTGATGATGGTGTGGTGCCTGCTTTTGAAAGCTGGATTTCTCATCGTCATGGTGACAACCATAACCCTGAAGTGCTAGCATGCAGGCTCCGCTGAATACAGTATAGCTCTGACTTAAAACGTGCGTGTTGTACAACATTATTTGGCCCTACTTTAAAATAAAAACTGTCAAAAGTATGAGAAAGTATGTTGAGCTGGTCTTGATGTGTATTTCTGTGTTTATAACTTGGTATTACATGAACTCTTTAGCCAAATGTTTTCCTCAATATGTACTGCTCAATAACTGCAATAAACTTGCAATGTCTTTTATGTGGTGACATCAAGTGTTGAAGTAGTTAACTACAATACTTCAACTAGTAATTTAACTACATTTTGCAGTAGCTTGGTGGTTGTCACACCCTGGCTCTGGGGACTCTTAAATGTTGTGTTTTTGTCGTTAAATACGTTCAATAAAAGTATGTACGCTTATCACGCTGCGCCTTGGTCCGTGTCTTCAGTCAACGATCGTGACAGTGGTAGTTGAACTAAATTCAAATCTAGGTCATGTTTTCAGTAGTTTCTTACTTTTTTTGCCATGTAGCAGTGTAGTAAAGTACTTTAGTACTACTTAAGTAGTTTTTTTGGGGTATCTGTACTTTACTATTTATATTTTTGACAACTTTTACTTTTAATTCCTACATTCCTAAAGAAAATACTGTACTTTTTACTCAATACGTTTTCCCTGGCACCCAAAAGTACTCATTACATTTTGAATGCTTAGCAGGAAAGGAAAATGGTCCAATTCACACACTTATCAAGAGAACACCAATGGTCATCTCTACTGCCTCTGATCTGGGGATTCAATAAACACAAATGCTTTGTTTGTAAATGATGTCTGAGTGTTAGTGTGACCTAGCGATCCGTGAAAAATATATATATATGAAAATTGTGCCGTCTGGTTTGCTTAATATAAGGAATTTGAAATTATATATACTTATATATACTTAAGTATATTCTACTAACTACATTTATTTTTTATACTTAAGTATATTTAAAACCAAATACTTTTTTACTTTTACTCAAGTAGTATTTTACTGGGTGACTAACTTTTACTTGAGTCATTTTCTAGAAAGGTATCTTTAGTTTTACTGACGATTGGTACTTTTCACCGCTAACTACTGGAACTACACACTACTTCTTTTCTGCAAAAATAAACAACAAATATGGGTGAAATAGGCAATCAATTTCCTTATTTTTTACTTCAGACCTTCCTCACTCTCACTTGAAATAGTTTTTGTGTTTAAGCATCAGAGGAGGAGTTGGGCTCAGACGCTCCTCCAAGCATCAGAGGAGGAGTTGGGCTCAGACCCTCCTCCAAGCATCAGAGGAGGAGTTGGGCTCAGACGCTCCTCCAAGCATCAGAGGAGGAGTTGGGCGGCCAGTGGGTACTTACTTATTGTGATTCTTCTCTCAGCCAGCCAGCCAGGCATGCAGAATTTAGGCCTTAAATATGTATTTCATAATCCTTACATACATATATTTTTAACAGGATGATGTCTACGATGACAAAATACGTTTTTTTCATTATTAATTGTGAATTCAAAGGGATCTTTCATCTTTCAAAAAACATGACCATTTAATAATTTAGTATTTAAACCCAAATGACACCCTATTCCCCAAATCAAATCAAATCCAAGTTTACTGGTCACGATACAGTTTAACAGATGTTACACGGCTGCAGCGAAATGCTTAAGTTACTAGCTCCTATCAATGCAGTAAAATATCAAAAAGATACACAAATAATTAATTAAAAAAACTAAAATACAGAAAGAACAAGAAATCCAGAAATGTTCGAACGAATCTAATTAACAACCCAAATAGCACTGTAACAGTAATCCAAATCTACACGTACAGTGGGGAAAAAGAAGTATTTAGTCAGCCACCAATTGTGCAAGTTCTCACTTAAAAAGATGAGAGAGGCCTGTAATTTTCATCATAGGTACACGTCAACTATGACAGACAAATTGAGGAAAAATAATCCAGAAAATAACATTGTAGGATTTTTATGAATTTATTTGCAAATTATGGTGGAAAATAAGTATTTGGTCACCTACAAACAAGCAAGATTTCTGGCTCTCACAGACCTGTAACTTCTTCTTTAAGAGGCTCTCACCACTGGTGTCCCCCAGGGCTCAGTTCCTAGGCCCTCTCCTTTTCTCCCTATACACCAAGTCACTTGGCTCTGTCATATCCTCACATGGCCTCTCCTATCATTGCTACGCTGACGATACACAATCTAATCTTCTCCTTTTCCCCTTCTGATAACCAGGTGGCGAATCGCATCTCTGCATGTCTGGCCGATATATCAGTATGGATGACGGATCACCACCTCAAGCTGAACCCTGGCAAGACGGAGCTGCTCTTCCCTCCCGGGAAGGACTGCCCGTCCCATGATCTCGCCATCACGGTTGACAACTCCGTTGTGTCCTCCTCCCAAGTGCGAAGAGCCTTGGCGTGACCCTGGACAACACTGTCGTTCTCCGCCAACATCAAGGCGGTTGCCGATCCTGCAGGTTCATGCTCTACAACATTCGAGAGTACGACCCTGCCTTACACAGGAGGCACAGGTCTAATCCAGGCACTTGTCATCTCCCGTCTGGATTCTGCAACCGCTGTTGGCTGGGCTCCCTGCCTGTGCCATTAAACCCCTACAACTCATCCAGAATGCCAGAGCCCGTCTGGTGTTCAACCTTCCCAAGTTCTCTCACGTCACCCCCTCCTCCGCACACCCACTGGCTTCCAGTTGAAGCTTGCATCCGTTACAAGACCATGGTGCTTGCCTATGGAGCAGTGAGGGGAACGGCACCTCCGTACCTTCAGGCTCTGATCAGTCCCTACACCCAGGCGAGGGCATTGCGTTCATCCACCTCTGGCCTGCTGGCTCCTTCCTCTACGGAAGCATAGTTCCCGCTCAGCCCAGTCAAAGCTGTTCGCTGCTCTGGCACCCCAATGGTGGAACAAGCTCCCTCACGAGCCTAGGACAGCGGAGTCACTCACCACCTTCCGGAGACATTTGAAACCCCACCTCTTTAGGAACACCTGGGATAGGATAAAGTAATCCTTCTACCCCCCCAAAAAAAATAAAAGTATAATTGTAAAGTGGTTATCCCACTGGCTATAGGGGTGAATGCCCAATTTGTAGTCGCTCTCTGGATAGAGAGTCGTCTGCTAAATGACGTAAATGTGCCCTTGAGCAAGGCACTTAACCCTAATTGCTCCTGTAAGTCGCTCTGGATAAGAGCGTCTGCTAAATGACTAAAATGTAAATGTAAAAATGAGGCTCCTCTGTCCTCCACTGCTACCTGTATTAATGGCACCTGTTTGAACTTATCAGTATAAAAGACACCTGTCCACAACCTCAAACAGTCACACTCCAAACTCCACTATGGCCAAGACCAAAGAGCTGTCAAAGGACACCAGAAACAAAATTGTAGACCTGCACCAGGCTGAAAGACTGAATCTGCAATAGGTAGGCAGCTTGGTTTGAAGAAATCAACTGTAGGAGCAATTATTAGGAAATGGAAGACATACAAGACCACTGATAATCTCCCTCGATCTGGGGCTCCAGCAGATCTCACCCCGTGGGGTCAAAATGATCACAAGAACGGTGAGCAAAAATCCCAGAACCACAGGGGGACCTAGTGAATGACCTGCAGAGAGCTGGGACCAAAGTAACAAAGCCTACCATCAGTAACACACACGCCGCCAGGGACTCAAATCCTGCAGTACGAGACGTGTCCCCCTGCTTAAGCCAGTACATGTCCAGGCCCGTCTGAAGTTTGCTAGAGTGCATTTGGATGATCCAGAAGAGGATTGGGGAGAATGTCATATGGTCAGATGAAACCAAAATATAACTTTTGGTAAAAACTCAACTCTCGTGTTTGGAGGACAAAGAGAATGCTGAGTTGCATCCAAAGAACACCATACCTACTGTGAAGCATGGGGGTGGAAACTAGTAATGCTTTGGGGCTGTTTTCAAAGGACCAGGACGACTGATCTCGTGTAAAGGAAAGAAATGAATGGGGCCATGTTTTGTGAGATTTTGAGTGAAAACCTCCTTCCATCAGCAAGGCATTGAAGATAAAACGTGGCTGGGTCTTTCAGCATGACAATGATCCCAAACACACCTCCCGGGCAACGAAGGAGTGGCTTCGTAAGAAGCATTTCAAGGTCCTGGAGTGGCCTAGCCAGTCTCCGGATCTCAACCCCATAGAAAATCTTTGGAGGGAGTTGAAAGTCTGTGTTGCTAGCGACAGCCCCAAAACATCACTGCTCTAGAGGAGATCTGCATGGAGAAATGGGCCAAATACCAGCAACAGTGTGTGAAAACCTTGTGAAGACTTACAGAAAACGTTTTGACCTGTCATTGCCAACAAAGGGTATATAACAAAAGTATTGAGAAACTTTTGTAAAGTATTGACAATGGCTTATTTTCCATCCATAATTTGCAAATAAATTAATTAAAAATCCTACAATGTGATTTTCGGATTTTTTTTCTCATTTGTCTGTCATAGTTGATGTGTACCTATGATGAAAATTACAGGCCTCTCTCATCTTTTAAGTGGAGAACTTGCACAATTGGTGGCTGACTTACTTTTTTTCCCACTGTAAGTTGGGGGAACAAGTATTTGATACACTGCCGATTTTGCAGGTTTTTCTACTTACAAAGCATGTAGAGGTCTGTAATTTTTATCATAATGGTAACCAACTGTAGGAGAACCGAATCTAAAAAAAAAATCCAGAAAATCACATTGTATGATTTTTAAGTAATTCATTTGCATTTTATTGCATGACATAAAGTATTGTGATCACCTACCAACCAGTAAGAATTCGGCTCACAGACCTGTTAGTTTTTCTTTACAGTCCCTCCTGTTCTCCACTCATTACCTGTATTAACTGCAACCTGTTTGAACTCGTTACCTGTATAAAAGACACCTGTCCACACACTCAATCAAACAGACTCCAACCTTCACAATGGCCAAGACCAGAGAGCTGTGTGAGTGACATAAAAATAGACCTGCACAAGGCGGGATGGGTAGGGAAATAATGAGTTATTTGGGGAGAAGGAACAACTGTAGGCATTTTGGAAAATGGAAGAAGAAGATGACGGTCATAATCAAGGGGGGGCCAGGAAAGATTCACGGGGAACAATGATCAGTGAGGAAGGTGAGGGATGAGCCCAGGAACTAACGGAGGACCGGGTATGACTTGAAGATTGAGCAAGGAAATTCAAAGAAAAGTACACATTACGCCCATATAAAAAAAAACAAGATGTTGTTGTCTGCTCTGCGCGAATTTTAAGAGATCTGGAAGATCCAGAGGAGGGAATGGGAGAAGGTATGTGGTGATGAGACAAAATATAGCGTAACCACTCGCCATAGTTGGAGGAAGAAGAAGATGAGTATATCCCAAGAACACATCCAAACTATGAAGCATGGAGGTAGGAAACATCATTCTCCTTGGGGAAGTGCTTTGCAAAGGGGACAGGACGATCATGGATTTGATGAAGGGGTGGAAGAGTATGTGAGATCTTGGCCAACAACCTCCTCTCAGTAGAGCATTGAAGATGGGTAGTGGGGCTGGGCTTCAGCATGACAACGACTCAAAAAACTTGGAGGAAGGGGAAGTTAAGATAAGGTCCTGGAGTGGCTAGATCTCAGACCTGAACCCAACAGAAAATCTTTGGAGGGAGC
Source organism: Coregonus clupeaformis (assembly GCF_020615455.1). NCBI lineage: Eukaryota > Metazoa > Chordata > Actinopteri > Salmoniformes > Salmonidae > Coregonus > Coregonus clupeaformis. The sequence continues at coordinate 300,310 of NW_025534028.1, forward strand.
TGATAGTCAGTATTGTCATGTGTTTTTGACAGAGAAACCTGAAGGATCTGGAGAAGGTCGTATGGAGGAGGTAAAAATCCCTGCTGCAGTGGGAAAACGGTCAAGACCTACAGGAAAGATGAGAATTGAAAACAAAGGTACTAATATTAATCGCGATAAATATTAGAAACTAAATAAAATTTTAATCATACAATTGGTTTTAGATTTGCTCTCACCGAAGTATATGATAAAAAATTACAGACCCTACATGCTTTGTAAGTAGAAAAACCTGCAAAATCGGTAGTGTATAACGTACTGTCTCACTGCTATAAAGGATGCATTTATTTACACAAGATATAGTAAGAATGATGAGTACAGAGTAGATTTATTAGAGTGAGCAATGTAAGAATCAGTATATCAATAAATATGTGGTGTGGGTAAACAGTGTGAATTAAAATGCCTTTGTACAGTAGTAGAAAGTATTAGAATGAGCCACAGATTAAATACAAAGCAAATGATAGAATTTCAGGTAACTATCTTCCGGACTCTGGGTCCCGAAACAAAATATGTACAATATGCATTTGGAAAGCATTCAGACCCCCTTGACATTTTCCACATTTCTTATACACGTTACAGCCTTATTCTAGAATCTGATTCAAACAAATAATTTTCTCATCAATCTACACTAAATACTCCCATAATGACAAAGTGAAAACAGGTTTTTAGAAAAATTTTGCTAATTTATAAAATATAAAAATACCTTATTTACATTAAGTATTCAGACCCTTTGCTATGAGATTGGAAATTGAGCTCAAGTGAATATGTTTCATTGGATCATCCTTGAGATGTTTTGTACAACTTCTTGATTGAAGTCCACACTCCGTGGTAAATCTCTATTGATTGGACATGATTTGGAAATGCACAAACCTGTCTATAAGGTAAACTGTTGACAGTGCAACAAGGAGGGTGAGGAATGTCGCGAGTCGAGACAGGATTGTAAAGCCGAGGCACAGATCTGGGGAAGGGTACCAAAACATTTCTGCAGCATTGAAGGTCCCCAAGAAAACAGTGGTGCCATCATTCTTAAATGGAAGAAGTTTGAACCACCAAGACTCTTTAGAGCTGGGCCGCCAAACTGAACGGGAGAAGGGCTGGACAGAGTGACAAGAACCCAGGTACCTGAAGAGCAAGTTCCT